>NC_142025.1:12829746-13117246 GCF_049901735.1 Notechis scutatus | reverse complement strand
AACTGTTCTATTTCCTCCTCTCCCTTTTGCTCCGCTATCCCCTGCCAATTAGCCACTGTATTCACTCTCTCCGGAGACTACCTCTGTCAAAGTCTTTCACAGGACTCTCTTCTCTCACTGTCCCAGTCTACCGTTCTTCTTTTGATGTCTTGCGTTGATCCACTTTTCTGCTTCCTGATCGCAGCTGGCTGTCACAGCTTTGGATCCGCCATAGATGCCAGATTTCTTTCAGGCCGGATTCAAAGGGCTTCTCCTCGTCACAGTGGGAGGTTGGTTTCCTCCACTCTGCTCCTAGGCTTCCCCTTCTAATTCATGTGTCTCTCCAAGCTTCACGATGCCTCTGAGAGCTTCCAAGCACGAAAATTCGGATACAGGATTGCAGAGATCGCTCTCCTGCTCTGCTCCGCTGTGACCTCAACACCGGAAGTTCCTTCTCTTTTTTTATTCTTAGTAACTCATGGGAAAATAGAATTCTTATGGACAGACTTCAACTGTCATAGTTTGAGCATAGTTTGCAGAAAGTAGTTGCCTTGAGAAAACCACAGAAAAGTTGAAGGAAAAAGAGGAAGAGAATGGCAAAAAGATGAGATGGATGGATTCATTTGTAACAGCCACAAGGAGACATTATTCTGGAGAGAATCTGCCTATGTGATCACTAAAAATCAGCACCAACTAGATTGTATGATAGATGATAAATAGGGGAAAAAGAGAATGAGAAAGAATCTATCTCTGTGGCTCTACTTTTAATTGAAAACACACATGAATTAAAATTCTTTGGACCAATTTTTAGAATTAACTTATCATAAGTATCATGTTTACATTTTTATTTACCTACTCAAGAACAATTATGTTAGCTTTCATGTAGGATCACATGTAGTTGAACATTAAAAGCACCCAGATAGATTTAGGATATTCCTCTTCAGAGAAGAAAGCAATTCTCATCCCATTGAAGTTTCTTCTCTTATGTAGGGAAACATGGAACCAGTTTGTAATAATTGATTAATGTGATGTGATAATGTGATATAAGATTGCCTGATCTTTTGCCCTCACTGTTCCAGGAATTGAGAAAAATAGTTGTAGAAATGAAGAGTTAGGCTGTGAATCTGGCCCATTAAGTTAAGCTAAGTCCATTAAACTCAATGGGAGTTTTGCCATTTATTTCAATGAGAAGTGGAATGAAACCATTACTACCTAATTTATGTGCGGACTTTATCTCCTTTTTAGGATATTTGAGATGCGCATGCTGTTCCAAACGGCCTTGGGATACATCGCTTCAAAGGCATTCTGAAAGAACAGTTGTTGTCCTTATTAGAACACATCAAAACAAGGCAGATTAAACATTCAATTAAACAGGAAATTTGCCCATGTAAAAAGCTCACAGGAAGAGGCTTAACAATGTTCATGTTTATGAGCTGCTAAAGCTTTTCAAATTAATCATCCAAAAATGTCCCTACTTTTGCTGGCTGGGGAAAGAATCATTTGCTTCAACTCAACTATTAAAAAAGAATAAAATAACTTACATAAATAACATAAAATAACAAATAAAATAAAGTCAACTCAAGTGATTTAACAATTGAGGGTTTAGTGAATGTAATTTTAACCAGTTCTAAAATTATTTTAAAAATCAGATAGCGGGAGCATAATATGCATATGCAAAAACACAGTTCTGACTCACTCAAATATTAATTGTGTGCTTGTAGCTTAACAAAACTTTGAAAGATTTATTCAATATTATGCAAATATGACAGAGATCAAAATCTTTATATCTATGAAAGGATCTGCAATGAGAATCAGTGTAACTCACATGGCAAAGCATTTATTTGATGTTTAAAGCTGCTGTATTCCAAAACTGGCTAACTATCAATCCAATAATACCTTTGCAGACCCATTAATCTCCCGTGAAAATGGAATGGTGAATCCTTTCTAAGTGGCAATCCATTTTTAGTTGCCTGTCTATTGAATCTCAGATATACAAATCAAAAATGGAAGCCATCCCTGCCTTCTAAACAAGGTAAAATTCCTAAGTATTACTTAGGAGAACAGAGGCTGTGTTGATCTGTACATCATTGGACTATAATTCCCCATCTCTCATCTTTATCCAGGCTACCAAAGGATGAAGGGAACTGGTATAATCTGTGGTGCACAAATTGTCCATCCTTGTTGAACATAAAATGAGAGGAAGAGAGAGAAAACAGAAAACAGGAAGAGAAGAAAGTTGAAAGATCTACCAATAGTTCTGTTATCTATGCACTAGATGGCCATGAATAGCCATGAATGGGCTAGCTTAACAATAGTTCGAAATCACATCAAAGTGTACCATAAAAACATTCTGTTAAGCTTCATAGATTTTTATACTGAGCAAAACCGAAACTAACAAAGAGAAAAGGAGCATTTTTTAAATAAAAAGGCTGCAAAAACATCTGCCCAAGAAGGGAAAAGGTCAAGTGCCAACATGCATTCTAAGATTGTGATGCAGCTTACATGTTGTGTTGTATTTTACTGAGTTTGTGACAAAATGCAATTATTAAAATCCGGGGAGGGAGAAGTACATATTTTGCCATTTTTTTCCTCCTTGTGGTTTATAGTAGATACTTATTTCTTTCATGCTGGTACTGAACAAAGTATACATGAGCAATATCTGTTTTCTTTATTGCTTTATTGCTTTTATTATTGGTTGAAATATATTTAGAATGTTTTTATTCATTTGAAAATATATTTCATCTGATTGCCAACTGGACTGACCAATTTATGTTTTCTATCTGCATGTATATTCCTATTTGTCCAAGTATCAAAATATTTGGGAAAAGACAAACATGGCCAATATTGATTAATGTAATAATCTATACATTATTCTCTACACAGGGAAAATGAAATAAATAAATCAGAGCATGGACAAGGAACTTTGGGTGAATGGGGAACATCAAGTAAAGTTCTAATTCATGAGTATGCAAACAATATCTACAATGTGATCTGCGCAGCCTTGAGATTCTACCCATCATTTTCAAATAAAATGACTCATCCTGGGACTTAAATCATGAACTGTATCGTATGACAACTTTTAAGGGCTGATGGCTATAGCAATAGCACTTAGACTTCTGTACCACTTCACAGTGCTTTTCCACCCTCTCTAAGCGGTTTACAGAGTCAGGACGTTGGCCCCAGCAATCTGGATTCTCATTTTATTGATTTTGGAAGGATAGAGGCTGAGTCAATCTTGAGCCAGTCAGGATTGACCTCCAGACTATGGGCAGAGTTAGCCTGCAATACTGCACCACCATAGAATGTTGGGCATACTCACAAAATGGCGCCACCGATACACTTAATCAACAATGGCTATCAAATTAGATTAATATCCTCAATGTTATCTAGTTCATTTTAGATGCTCTGTATTGCCTCAATCTAGCTTTTTTAACAAGCAAATAAACACATTCTTAAACTGAATAATGGCTTGCTGTTACCTAATGTTAGGCAATGCTTTCATGCTCTTAAAATGAAATTTTATTTATTTTATTTGGTTTGTCAATTGACAAATGAGGCCTACTAAGGATTTATAGGTGTTCCCAGAAATATAAACAATGCTAAAGATTGAAATTTCACTTTGGAGCTTCACAGTTTTTTATTTATGTATTTATTATGGAATTGTTTAGTAAATTAAAACCAAAATGAGGCCCCTCTAGATAGTCTTTTTGTGATATTGTACATATTCAAGGGAGACCATATATAGATGTGGAATAATCTATAAAGCATTTTGCAGGGTGCTGTATATAGGAATATATACATTTAACTAGGGAAAAATATGTAATTTTTAAGAACCTTTTTTTTGCCCTTTATCAAAGCTTTGCACTTTCTTAACATCAAAATAACAATTGGCCATCATAGCTAGAGGGATTACAAAGCAAAGTGACAATTAGTAATTGAGATAAGAAGGGAAAACACTTTAAAGAGAAGTGTTAATGCTTCACTTGAGGGTGAAAAAGGTCTAACTCAGCGTATATAATTGGCTGTTCTTATTCATAAAATTGTGTAAGTATGAAAAGTAGGCTTTTGGTAGGCTTTTTTATATTTTATTCTTGAACAATTGTTATTTATTTGGGTGACATCGTGGTTAACTCTCCTGCTGGAATGAAAGTTGTATTTCAATTTTTTGTTTTGATAAATAAGACAGAAAGCCCCTAAGCCAAAAGGTCAGTAATTTGATATGTTTTCATATATAACAAATTAATTATTTACTGGCTCTATGAAAAAAGAAACCTCAGTCTCCTTATATCTTGTTCCATCTTGTCCTTAGGATTAGAATAAACTAGATGCAGTCCTATGTTAAAAACATGGATGCACTCATATTAATGAATGGGGCTTCCATTGCATGGCTATAGCTGGTCTTTTCTGACCATCATCCTGGTAAGAAGGCCACTTAGGAAATTAAGTATAACCTTATACTCAAAATATTTAAGATACTAAGAAGGGGCCAATCATTAGGCTATCTGAAAGACAATCATGAATATTCTTGCACTAAACAGTTCGGCAGGATCCTGGATATAAGTTAGGGTTCTCTCTGCAGGTTTATCTGGAAATATCTTCTTTCTGGAGTAGACATGAACCAAGTATTCAACTTTTTCATTTTTACTGGGGAGGGAAGAGGATATGAAGGACTTTTGAGCAAGCAAAGATTGATCTGTGACAGATCAATGATTTAGACACAAAGTAGATACTTCCTATAAGCACCATGGTAAGTGGACGCCTTGCTGGCTTTTGCTAGTTAGACAACTTTGCAAGAGGAATCTCTACTGGAAGCTGGATCCAAATCAGCATAATCTCTCTGGAACAAAGAGAGATCACTAAGATCATTTTACATGGTTCAGACAGTTACTCCGAACAGACCACAGAAACTGTCACATTTACGATCAGCTTATAAGTGAACTGACTAAATGTCAGGATTTACATCAAGCTCAAAATCGCAAAGCAGCCTTTATGGACACTAAGCTGGACCAAGCCTTATATCTTAATCATTTTGGGGGATTTTTTTTTAATTCTGTGCATATTAGAGAGATTAAGACCCTTCAAACTGGCAAGGTTTTACTGTATTCAACAGGTAAGTTTCCCTCTCCATAAAAGATGATGGCATAAATTTGATCTTAAAAGTTTTTAAAATATATTGGGGTTGTTGTTTTTTTGTACTGTGCAGCAAAAGGATATACAAAAGACTCTGGTAAAATGCCGAAGAATTGTTTTTGAAAAGTGATGAACAAAAAGATAACATTTACTTCTCATTATAAAAAAAATCTCTTAACATTTTGAAGGATTTTATTTTGAAACACAGATGAACAGCAAATTATTTCTGTGGCTATTTTTGAAGTTAAAGAATATTTTTTTAAAAAAGTCCAGGAAAGATTTATAAGATTGACTTGTTCGATCAGGGCTAAAAGAAGAAAATAGTTACATCTGGTTGCCCTTTCTGGACTTTTGCTCACAAAGATTGATTGACGGAGTATTTGAACTTTGTTGTTCTTATCTAAGAGATGAGCCATGGGGAGAAGGGAGATTATGAAGAAAATAGTTCTGTCTGGTTGACTTTACTGGACTTTTGCTGACAAAAATTGATTGACATAGCATTTTGATTTTGCTTTCCTTGCCTAAGAGAAGAACTATAGGAAGTAGAGAGATTATGTTTTATTTAGATATCTTATTAAACTGTTAAAATTGTTTTTACCTGTTGGCATGAAAAAGAAAGTTCTTTTATCTTTTTCTTTCCTCTTTTCTTTTGCTTTTTTCACACTTTTTTCATTTTTGCATTTGTATTTTCAATTTCTATTCTTTTCACACATAATTCTTAATCATTTGGAAAAAATGATTCAGATGCAATTTGGTCAAAGTTTCAACCAATATGCTATTTAATGTAGGAAAGTTGCTATTGCAAAAATAATATTTACTGGATCATAAGCAGCAGCCACACAGCCTTTCTAGCTATGAATAAAGAAACCAAAATTATTCATTGGAGTAGAATTCCCCTTAATCTGAGCCATTTTTTTTTTTTTTGCATGTCAAGACTGTAGTACAGTCAGCAGAAAACACCTAGCACTTACATGGAATGAACTTTATTAAGGGGTGGGAGGTACCTTTAGAGGAAAACCTGCCATTTGTTATCATTTTGTGAAATTTTAAGGTGAATGCAAGAATCTCTAATTTTCCCTAAAATTTCTTTTCTGGAAAGTAAGAAAATGATGTTTACGAAATGTGTCACAGCTATGATTTTTAGTCTCATAAGACACAGAAAGCCATAACTAAATGGATTAAAATCTGACTCGGTATCAACTTTATATTCCACTCATAACATTATAAAATACACCCCCCCATCCATTCCCCACCTCATTTCCCCTATATATTGCCCTGTGCCCTATGCTGATAATCTGTTGTCCCATATAAACTGAATCCTGACTATATTAGTTTCCCACTATGCAATTTTTTTCTTCCTTCAGATATTTGGGACTAAAGTTCCCGTTATCCTTTCTATAAATTATAACAGGTTGAAACTGAGCAGTCATGGGATAAAAATCATATGAACGACACCTGGTTGGGAAAAGCAGATCAACCAACCTACAACAGAGATCTGTAGGCTTGAATTTTACTCACTGGTTCTTCTTTTTTTTTTTTTTTTTAGCTCCACTCAAATATTCAGTGAAAAGAAGAGTCTTTTGTATAGCAAACTTGTATTCTTCAACTGAACTATAACCCATATTTCTTCTTATTTAACTTCATGTGACTTTTTTTTACATAAAGTTGTTTTTTCTTTACAAGGGTACAGTTTAGTTACAAGTACTATGAAAGCAGAGCAGCGGATTGTTAAAACATGAAGATCCACAGTAATGGACAGGCTTGGAATCATTTTAGATCCTGGCTGTAGACATCAACTTTTTGCTTTGCAGCCACATTGTAGGATGTGGCAGTTGGCAGACATCTTGGATTCCAGGGATCTCATCACTGACACATGGGTCTAGGACAACTTGCCATGGCCAACTCAACATTAAACAGCTCACCACAGGACAAGAGTTGTACCAATGTCAAAGAAATGGTGGAATAGAATCATTAAAGAAAGGATGCCAAGGGAGGGATAAAATTAAATGAGAATGACAAAAATAAAATATTTTTTATTTTAAGTAATTAACTTCAGTTGTTGATTATCTCATGGCTACACAAATACTACACAAGTGTTGAGGATTTGAGGATTTCTATATGAATAGCAAGTAAAGAGTTTGAATATAGGGCAAAGTTATATTGAGAGATTCTTCCATACTCCCTTAAAGGCACATGCAGTACAGGCTAAAGGTAAAAGGTAAAGGTACCCCTCGCACATACATGCTAGTTGTTTCTGGCTCTAGGGGCGGTGCTCATCTCCGTTACAAAGCCGAAGAGCCAGCACTGTCTGAAGACGTCACCGTGATCATGAGGCCAGCATGATTAAACACCAAAGGCGCACAGAATGCTGTTATCTTCCAATCAAAATGTTCTCTATTTTTCTACTTGCATTTTTACATGCTTTCAAACTGCTAGGTTGACAGAAGCTGGGACAAGTAACGGGAGCACTCCAGGATTCCAATCGCTGAACTGCTGATCTTTCTGATTAACAAGCTCAGCATCTTAGCCACTGAGCCCCCATCCCTTAGTACAGGCTAGCCACAGGCTAGGTAACCTTAGTACAGAATAGTACAGGCTAGGGAGGCTAAAAAGGGAACAAAAAGACCAGAACTCATCCTTACCAGCATTTAGCACCCAGACGAGCATAGATTAACTCTAAGATTAACATCAAACCAACAATCAAGAAGTAAACAATAATACAATCAAGGATCTGCCAAACAAGATGACAGTAAAAAGCCCAGCCAAGGAACTCCTACCAATACTGAAAGGACAAGCCACTAGTATATAAACTGAGAGTAAACCTCACTCCTTACTAACGGTGATGATGGCACAGGTTTGTGTTATGAAACATCTGCAAAAAGAAAACAGCCAAGCTCAGAGAACACCAAGGACCACACACAAGTTTGAAGATATCTCTGGCAATTGCACTCTGAAGATGACAATGACAAAGGAAAGGTTCGGTTGGTCACATTGGTCATAAAGTATCTATATCCTCTCTTTCTTTTTGTGATCTGATTTGAAGCATTTGTCAGTGAAGATATTTTGCTTCTGCAGGGCAGAATCCAATTTACAACCTTGGCCTTATGGGTTCCCACAGCCACATCTGGCATCTCTCTCTTTTTTATAGGGATGGAGATGCTGCAGACAGTGCAGACTGGAACTGTCATACCTTCTTCTATGGGAAAGAACAGTTGTGTCAGCTCTGGCATAATGTGGTTTTTGCAGAAAATCTCTTCCCATGCATCATATTTCAGAAGAAAAAAATCCAGCTGTTTGTAGGTCTGTTCACAGCAGTGTTTTGCTAACTCAGAAGCTACCAACTTCTCAGAATTAACTGGCATGATAATACACAATACACAAAGTATTGTTAAACTATGAAACTTACTATTTCCAAAAGAAGTGGGGGCCATTAACTTAGATGGATATAAATGATGACTGGACAGATTCATGGAGGGCTGGACAATCAGTAACTAACCATCTGGACACCTAATATATGAACTTTCTGAAAGCATCTAATTTGCCATTGTGTAGACTGATATCCTTTAGCCTAATTCTCTTTATTTTATTGCATATTAAACCATAGAAATAGACAACAGATGACATACAACAGTTCATTTAGTGACCGTACATAGCAACAACAACACTGGAAAAAAGTGACTTATGGCCATGTTTTACACTTATGACCATTGCCAAATCCCCATGGTCAGGTGATCAAACTTCAGACAATTGGCAACTGACATACATTTGTGATGGTTGTAGTGTCCCAGGGTCACTTCTATGATCTTTTGACAAGCAAAGTCAATGGGGAAGCCAGATGTCAAGCCTGAAATTGACATATGTGTAGCCATTTTAGTTAGGCTTAGTATATATTCTTTTTCTTACTTTCTCTGTGGCAGTCATAGGAAAAGGGTTTCAGGCTTGCCACATTCCTAAGGGGGGAGGGGTGGAGATTGATAGAGTTGTTTAGTCTAGGTGGTTCTTTTTCCTGTAGGAAACAAGCTGTCTGTGCTCAGGCCCCTTGAGGTGGAGATTTATGACATCAAGCAACGTTGAATTACTTCTATTGGAGAATGTGACTTTTGGTGGGTTGTTTCTAACTTGTAATATTGTGAGGTAATTCCAGGTTGTGTGAGATCCGGAATTACCATGAACTTTGCCAATTTGATGCTTTCCTAAATAAAAGAATTTGTTTTGGAAGATGGACTTTGTTCTTTTCTTTTTAAATGGATTTCATCACTTAGAAACCTGATACCAGATTCATTTATCAATGATGCTACTAACTTAATAACTGCAGTGATTCACTTAACAACTATGGTAAGAAAGATAATAAAATAGAGCTTTTGCATCATTTTGGAAACCTCCAATCCCTGTTATTTCCCCCCCACATTCCAGTATATTTATAATATAATATAATATAATATAATATAATATAATATAATATAATATAATATAATATAATATAATAAATATAATATAATAAATATAATATAATATAATATAATATAATATAATATAATATAATATAATATAATATAATATAATATAATATAATATAATATAATATAATATAATATAATATAATATAATATAATATAATATAATATAATATAATATAATATAATATAATATAATATAATATAATATAATATAATATATTTTGGTTGGCAGAGTCCAGAAGAAGGGCTTTTTCTGCCATGGTTCCCACCTATGTTCTTTTATTTCCATTTTTTTAAATTTAAAAAGATCTTTATTGATTGTCCTTCAAAACCTTGATCAGGATGAGAAGTGTTATTTATTATGTGCATTCCTTCTTTCTTATCAGGCAAATGTATAGCAACATTTCCCCATGGCCAAGTGGCAGTTAGGAAGAGGATCAAAGCAGTGGTGGGATTCAAGATTGTTTACGACCAGTTCTGTGGGCATGGCTTGGTGGGTGTGGCTTGGTGGGCATGGTAGGGGAAGGATAATGCAAAACCCCCATTCCCTCCCCCCCACTAACCTGCTTTACAGCTCCGTTCTCCTGTGCAAGACAATAAAAGAAGACCCAGCCAATCAGCTGGGACTCAGGAGGCAGAGAATAGATGGGGATGGGGCCAATCAGAGGTGGTATTTGCCAGTCCTCCCAACTACTCAAAATTTCCTCTACTGGTTCTCTGGAACTGGTCAGAACCTGCTGAATACCACCTCTGGATCAAAGGTATAGAGAAGGCTCCACCTTAACATGTCTACTGATAAATGGGGGATACAGTATACACATTCACTGTTCAATATTCTGTAATCTACAATAATATATTAATAAAAAATATTAAACCTTTTTCCCTTGCAATAAATCTGACTTACTAGGTTCGGTTAGAAGCTAACATACTCATTTATAATCGGACAGTAGGAGCTTATCATGGACCTTACAACTGACCTACTCTGTTGATCATTAAAGCTTCTGTACCTTTTTCCAGGCTTCCATACAAAGTCTATAGAGTGAGGATGGTGCTTTAAGGAATCCATGCCTTAAATGTCTTTTAAAGCAGTAGCATTTTTTTTCCCCAGGCTCACCGTGAAAAGGGTCAGGTATCTTTAAAGAATAGAAAGGGATACAGCAGTCAAGTCAGGTCTGAAGCACCTCGTCCAAATCATTTTGGAAGCACAGCTCTGGTAGTTAGATGTCTGCTTCAGCAAAAGCATAAATGAAAAAAACCACTGCCTGTGTGTGCAGCTCAAAGCTATCAGATGATGCACTAATGCACATAGACAACTATAAAGTCAACTCCATGAGTTTTTTCCTCATCAGATGTCACAGAGGCCTCTTTATTTAAAGCCTATGGAGAAAAATAGAGAAGCTCCTTCTTAGAAGGATTTTTATGCTTAGGACTTCAAACAGCAGATGTATTATCACTATTATCACTCTGAAGTCTGGGCATAAATACTATCTTTTGTCTGCAGACAGCAGAATCTGTAAAATGTCATATACTTCTGAAAAATCAATGCGGAATATTTTCAAGCATAATAGACAAAGTTAGCTTGTTTCTAAGTCCTCCACTGATTAGTAAAAGCTATTTTAATTTGTTTTTATCATAGCCATCTTTTTAGCTAGTGGGTATTAAAGGCATTTGCCTCACTTCCAATTCCCAGCTAACTGCTTTGTTGCCTTTATATTTCTCTATATGGTGAGGCCAAATCTGAAACATATTGGATAACCTTGGGTTGATCACTATCTCTTTATCTGACCTACATCAAGAAGCTGTACTATGAATTAATGGAATAAAAAAAAAACAAGCCAACAACTCTGAAAATCTTGGCGAAGACCTAGATATAAATATAATAAGTACAGTAGATACATAAATATAAATACAAATATAAAATGTACAAGCTCACACTGAAAAGCATTTGCTTCCCACAAGTAATATTGTGCAGGTCAGTATTATGTATCACACTTGAAAGACTTTATCGCCAGCTTAAATACTACTGATTTAAATAGCTTTAGGGCAGGGCTGTTAAATTTGTGGTCCGGGGCCAGACACATCTGTCTCTGGCCATGTCCATACATGGTTTAGCGAAGGGGAAAAAAGTTGTGATATGTCATGTGACACCGCTGTGATGATGTAAGTTTGAAACCCCCGTTTTAGGGCAACAATAACTAAGCCAGGATGTATCTCATATTTAAACCAAGGAAAAGGTTCAATTCTGTGTGCAAGAAATTAATAAATATGATACCTCTTAAACAAAAATATCTCACTACAGAAAACAAGGTCATAGAAAAATATCTATAGAGTAAAATCCGATCATTAAGATTTTCACATGCAGTTTAAATGATGGGTCCCATACAGTTTTTGCCCATGCAATGGAACTAAAACTAAAACCTCTATGTTTCTAGGGACTTGCTATATCATGGCCTATGACTCAGACTCTGAAGAAGTTGCTCCAGCTGAACCAGTGGAATGTAAGCCTCAGGAGACACCAAGACTCGAATTATCTGAGGTTGATCAGATATAGGCACCACCCAGCTGGAGCAGTCTAATAATTATGCAATGTCTTCAAACCTAGGAAGCATAGTGAAGAGCTGAGCAAAGATGTTTTATGAGGCTCCTTGACAAATAAGGGAATAATTCTCTTGGATTAAAGACAGTTGACTGCAGCCTGATTTAAGACACAGTCCTGAACCATGGTCTGTCATTGGAAGCAACTGTCTGATCTTCTGCTCTGATATGTTGTTCTTGTTGAAACCTGCTTGTGAAACACTGACCTTGGACTTACTAATAAATCTGATTTGGTTCTCTGAACTTTGGACTAGATTTTGACTATTCTTCTGCATGTTTCTGTTGAAACCAAAGCCACTTAGGCAAAGCTTTATTTCCAGGAGATTACATTGATTTCCATTTCTTCCCTTGTCTTCTGTCATCTGCCTTGAATAACTTGCTTCCCACAGCTAGCAACTGTGTGTGTGGGGAGGAGTCTGATACCTGAAACTTACAAGTGACTCTAAGTGTACCAAAACCTGAATTATCATACCAACTGAGTTGCTGTGAGTTGATGTGGAGGGTGACTGTAAAAGTCAAACAAACAAACAAAAAAATAAATGGAAGAAAGTATCCAAAATTCCCAAATGACTAATATAATATTGTGTGATGATATCATTATGGAAAAGACACAAATTACATAATTTGCTTCATTTTTACATCTCCATAAATAACCTTATATCTGAAGCTGTTCAACAACAGCAAAACATAAGAAATAAGAACTATTTGGATTTTATTGCTAGTAGGAGGTTATACAGTCCTCGACTCGTGATTATAATGAATCCCAGAATCTGTATTGCTAAGTGAAACATTTGTTAAGTAAACTTTGCCCCATTTTTCTTTTCACAGTTGCTAAGTGAATTACTGCAGTTGTTAAGTTAGTAACACAGTTGTTAAGTAAATCCAGCTTCTCCATTGAATTTGCTTGTCAGAAGGTGAGCACATGACCTTGGAAGACTGCAACCGTCATAAATCTGAACCAGCTGCCAAGGATCCAAATTTTGGTCACATGGCCATTGGGATGCTGCAGTATCATAAGTGTAAAAAACAGTCATAAATCACTTTTTTCAGTGCCATTGTAACTTCAAATGGTCACTGAATGAACTGTTGTAAGTCAAAGTACATGTATCTGAACCAGGATTTTGACTATTTGCAAGATAATTTTCCAGTTGAACTTGTACTTAGCATACTTAAGGTGTCTTTTTCATTTTTCCTGTCTCTTCTGGACTAAAGGAATCTTCTTTGCAGTGGTCAAAATTCCTCTTCTCACAGTTTGTACCACATCATCACAGAAATAATATAAATGATATCCTTTTTCAAAGGATAAATTTTTGAAGAAATCTGGCTAGCTACTGTGCATCCAGTTTACAGAATCCTGGTAAATCACACCTTGGTTGTATTCTGCTATGAAAGTTGGTTTTCTTTCATGAAGAGATGGAGAACCAAGATTGAAATGAAAGATTTCTTTATCTTTTAGGGATACTTGCAAAAATCCCAATAGCACATTTTCCTGATTGGACTCAGCACAAATGTTTCTCAATTCCTGGAAGAATTGAAACTAGTAATGTAAGAATGGGATTAAAAATATAAATAGGTGAATCAGGAATAGTTCTTTGCTAATTTTGTTTTTGCTCCCATTCTCCATCTTTCTGTTTCTTTCTGCTCAATCTGTTTACAGGATAAAGATGTCTAATTTTGGCATTGTATAATTATGCCTCATGTAACTTGTGTACCTAATCTATTTTCTGAAGCTCTCATTGTGTTGTCTTTACGAAAATGAAAACAAAATCTTATTACATCAACGTACCATGCATTCCAAAATTCCTTGGTTCTGGAAATAGTTATTGCAAAACTTGATTCTGTTCTCCCCCACCCAGATGATGGTGCAGGACTAGGCTATGCCCACTGTTAAGTTCTGGGCATGGGCGCAAGGAACGGAGACGAGGCAGTGAACGGTGAACTTCAACTCTTTATTAACAATCAGGAACAGAGTAAAAACCTTGGGCAGCAGCAGCTCTTTTATAGAGATGGCTGCTGTCCCATTAACCAATGAATTGCGTTGGAGCGTTTAAACTGTGCCCAATGGGAGACGACCCGCTATTACCCAATCAGAGTGCCCAGAAGAGACCAATCATGATTCGCTATTTATGGGCCAATCAGAATAGCAGGATTACGAGCCTGCTTTTCTAGTAAGGTTGTCAAGCTTTATTAAATGCATTTACTTAGTTCATAACACCCACCATGGCCATGCCCACCCAACCAAGAAGAACCCTGTGCTAATTTTTTTGAAGCCCACCCCTGAATATATCTGTATAAAAACAATCCTGACACAGACAGACCTGTCTGAAATTATTGTCTATCTAGTATAAAATATCCTGTGATGATTGGCTATCCAGAGATGCTGGAGACTGGGCCTAGGAAATATTTTAGGTACTGAGCTATGGATTTTCTGGTTTCTGGTATCAAGATATAAAATTATGATACTATTAGTAGGCCACATTTGGATAGAGACATAAGGGATTCTACTAAAATCAAGATGACTTAAAAACAGTCAGCCCCAGAAATTCATTGAACTGACTCTATTTTTCTGCTTTAACTAGCAGAAAGAAAAAAAGCTTAGGATAATTTATTTAAATGAAATGCAGCATAAAAGTTTGTAGCTAGACTGTATTTAATCTTTAAAAAAAGAGAGGGAAAGAAGCAATGGAGGGGGGGACTCACACGCACAATTTTGCTCTGCTTTTTTTAATCTCATACATTCTTTGAAGATTTGGAAAAGTTGAAGAATCAAGCTGTATTGAGGAGGAAAAAAAAGATTGATGTCACAGTCTCTTTCTAAGCGAAAGAAGAAAGCAAGCTACTTCAAATCACAATATCTCCGGAAGTTAGACAATATTTTACTCAATCTATAGAATAAAAAAGGTACCATAATGTTTTTGTGGGTTACTTGAGAATTGTATTAATCTAAAACCCAGGAAATCTTTTGCCTGAGATTTGCTAGGCTAATGGTGAAAAGGTGAAAGAAGATCACATTCTGAATATATAGGGATCAGATATATATTTAGGGACATGTGGCTTTGAAAGAATAGATTTTGTGACCTTAAGAAGATAGAAAAAAATGTTTTGATATCGGTCTTTTTTCTTAGAAAGCTGGTTGCGTTGGAAGCTAGCAATACCTGTTTTACCAAACGGACACTAATTGTGAACAAGCTCTGGATAAAACAGAAGAAAAGCAGAGGAATAAAACAAACTCAATGTGAAATCAATTGTACATACAAGTATGTGCAACCGTTCAAGTTCTGAGCACATTTCAGTTATGATGTTCAATACATAGCAATTACAGAGAAAAGAAACCAAATAGAGAATAAGAAGAAATAGAAAGATAAGAGCATATCCTCTTCAGCACCCAGATAAGTATGGATTAACACCAGACAAACAATCCAGCAGAAAGCAATACGCTAATTAAGAACTACCAAGGGAAAAAAATTAAAGCTCCACCAACACCACATCTACATTAAGATATAGGCAAGCTCCTCTATATAAACAGGAGGATAATCCACACTCAATGCCCCTGATTATGTTGTTTAGTCAGGTAATGACATGTCTACCTATTTAGAGGGAACTTCAGAAGGAAGGAAGTGACCTGGGTGATCAACTAAGATAGGTAATTTGTAGCCATGAGATCTATGGTTGCATATTGATAATAAAAATGCATGTGTCTGAGATAATCAAAATAGGCCATTTGAGTAATCTTTTTGGTTTTTAAAGGATAGCAATTTCAAGAGCCCCTGTCTAAAGGAGATAGGTGATTTAAAAATATGAAATATAAATAAATACATTGTAAAATTAATCAAAACCCAGTGATTCTTGGTTGAGACTGGGAATACTGATAGAACAGCCAACTTTTCTCATATTGATAGCTTTACGCACCAGCAAGAAGGGAAGGTCATATATTGTCTGCAAGAATGTTACACTACATTCTTACCTGCACCCTTCATGGTCAAACACATTAAACGTGACAAGAACAGTTGTCTTATCAGCCTTAAGTCATTTGTAATGGCCTTGCAGGGAAGGAATGTCTGTGATATATTGTGTATTTATGACAGGAACCCAGGAGATGTTTTGTACCTGTGCAAAATAGTCACTGTGCCTTCAAAATAAATGGAATGCTTGAAAAGCAGTGAGATCAGGAGGAAAAACAACCATGTGCAGAGAAAGAGGAAACATAAAGATTTTGTCCGGGCAGGTCATATTATGAATGTATGTCCAATTCCCTCATTAATGAGGATCATTGGCAATTTACATATGAGAAGGAGACCTTGCAGAACAATCCATATGTGAAGAATTTGGTTCCATTTCATAACTATGAATGTTAAACCCTCTGAGTTTACATCTCAGCTAAATCAAGGGGAGATTGTCCTCCAATATGGAATAGTGTTTTCCATAGCAAGACCTCCTTGCTAGAAAGATCGATCACTGCAGTTCCCATAACTTTGAAAATATCACCTTTAAATTTCTAGTTCTATCATATCACAAGACCTAAAATGGACACCTAACATCAAAAACTTCGTCAAAAAAGCACAACAAAGAATATTCTTTCTGCACCAACTCAGAAAGCTCAAACTGCCCACGGAGGTGCTGATACAGTTCTACAGAGGAATGATTGAGTCTGTCATCTGCAATTCTATAACTGTCTGGTTTGGTTCTGCAACCCAACAAGACAGACACAGACTTCAATTAGGACTGCAGAAAAACAATTACTATCGATCTGCCTTCCATTGAGGATCTGTATACTGCATGAGTCAAAAAGAGGGCTGTGAAAATATTTACAGACCCCTCACATCCCAGACATAAACTGTTTCAACTCCTACCCTCAAAACGACACTATAGAGCACTGCACACCAGAACAACTAGACACAAGAATAGTTTTTTCCCGAATGCCATCATTCTGCTAAAAAAATAATCCCCTCAATACTGTCAAACTACTTACTAAGTCTTCATTACTATTACTATTAATCCTCCCATCCTTCCTTTCATTCATCTCCTCCCACTTATGACTGTAACTTCGTCGCTTGTATCCTTACGATTTATATTGACAATTTCCCAGTATGATTTGATTGCTTATTGTACCCTAAGACTATTATATAAGTGTTGTACCTTATGAGACTTGACGAATGTATCTTTTTTTTTATGTATACTGAAAGCATTTGCACTAAGACAAATTCCTTGTGTGTCCAATCACACTTGGCCAATAAAGAATTCTATTCTATTCTATGCCCAAGTCAAAATCTACATCCATCTTCATACACCTGCTGTGGGTCCCCTATTATAAAATATAATTTCAAAGCATTAAGAACTAGTAATTTACTCATATCTTTCCAATGTCCTACTACCCAACTCAAATTACAATGCATATTTTAGCATCCTTAATTTTCAGCAGTAAGAAATAACAAAATGTATGCCTTGCATCTATCATAATTAACAAGTGACTTAAATGCAAGTGAAGGTGTGTGGATAAGTTTATAAAAGTTAATTAATTTCAGAATTTAAAGAAGCACTGTAGAATGATAGCTTTAACTATCTGCTGTGTATAAGAAGCCAGTTCCAAGCTTCCATATCAAATTTCTACCCTGCTTCCTTTTGTGAAAAAGTTTACATTGTTTCTGGCTGAACTCTGTAATCTGTCATGAGTGTTTCCAACTTTTTTTCCTAAAATAATCACTTGTTAGAAGCCAGCTAGGAAGGTCAGAAATTGTGATTATATGTCCCTAGTATGCTGCAACTATCATAAATATATGTCAGTTGCCAATCATCCAAATTTTGATCATGTGGCTGGGGGGGTGTCCTATGAGTAGGCGACTGGTTGTAAGCAAAGTTTTTTGGTGCTGTCGTAACTGTCACTAAACAAATGAATTTAAGTTGAGAACTGCTTGTACATGCAAAGTACCAGTAACTCCATATAGAAATGGTGCTGGTGGTAATTTTGATGGCTTCTGTAAATTAAGTTCAAATAATTTTTATCAAATACATTGGGACTGCAGTTTTAGGCAAATGTAGATTTAGAGACATTTGAACACGGGTTATCCTTTGTTTTTCTCTGTGTTTGTGTTAAAAACAGTTATTTGGGATGAAATGATTTGTTATTCTGCTACATTTCTGCTGATGAGACAGTTGGGTGGTCTCCTGCCAAGTCTCTTGACCACGATCAATGGCCATTTTTACACGAGTGATTTATTGTGACTTAATAGCATCATCCAGCCATTGCTGTGGCGATATAGAGCCTACCTTCATCACGGTTACATCGCCACAGCAAGGGATGAATGACACAGTAAGGTGCTATAAATCATGAGAGCAGAAATAGACAAAGGGAGCTATTTCTTCTCTCATCTGAAGCAATTGCTAATACATGCCAAGATTGTTCCTACCAGCCTGCCACCCAGCAGAATGTATTTATGTGAAATTAGCAAAATGTGAGGCTCCATCCAATCCTTTAATGTCATCAGATTCTGGTGTATGTTCAGTATCTTCATTCACCTAACCTGAATCTAGAGGAGGGATAGAAGAAAAGTACTATTATCCTAACATTCCTATAATTCAATCAATCGGAATGGAGCTGGCCCACCAGCTGCCAGCAGAGATAACAAACTTGGACGTAAGGTTGGGGAGCTTGGGCCGTGCTGGAGTCTGGGGGGCTCTGTGGTTCTGCACCGAGCAGAATAGGGCCGCTCCGTCTGACTTCCAGCTGCGGTCAGAGTCGGGGTGGGGAGCGCTGGAGCTGTTCGGCGTGCTTGGCAGAGCTGTCAGAAGAGGAGAACAACTGAGGAACAGGGGCTGATGTGGACACTGAATGGCCCTTTCCTGGGGAATAAATAGAGGCAAAAGGGGAGTGGTGTTTGCAGGAGACAGTAGTTCGTATTTCTTTTGGAAGATTTGCTTATTGTGGTTGCAACTGGAAGCTCTCAGCCTGGCAATTATCCAAGGACTGATAAGGTTCTTGCAATTAACCCTTGGAAGGATTATTGCCAGGACCTTTCTGTGTGTGAATGCCATGAATTCACAGTAACTAAATAAAAAGGAGCTTTTCAGGACAAGGAGTTTCTTGGTTCTGCTAAGCCTGGATCAGAGCAGGGGAAGCCAGATTTACTTCACAACTGTGTTACTAACTTAAGAATCGCAATGATTCATTTAACAACTGTGGCAAGGAATGTTGTAAAATGGGGCAAACTTTGCTTAATAAAAATTTCACTTAGCAACAGAACTCTTGGGTTTAATTGTTATCGAAAATTGAGGATTACCTGTATGTGATTCCAGTCCCATCCTTGATTGTCCACATTCCTTGACAAGTGTGTGAACTTCCTTAAAACTGTATAGCTATGTGATAGCAAAATCACATTTTCTGGATTCTTACAAAACTAATAAAATCTAACTAATCATGCTCTGGGAATTCATTTGCTAATTGTGCTTTGTCAGAAGAAATACAAATGTAAGTTGGTTGCAGTGGAAATAGGATACAGTCAATCAATTAGAATGGAGCTGGAAGGGACCTTAGAGGTCTTCTAGTCCAACACCCTTCTGAAGCAGGAGATACATAAGAGGTGTGTGTATTAAACAATATATAGGGTCAAGAATAAAGTAATGTGGATTGAATACAAAAGCAAGTATCGCAACAAAGGAAGCATTTTGAACTGCTTTGGCTATGTAGAGAATGAATGAGGGTTAAATCAGAAAACAATTATATGAAGAAAGATTGAATGGCTGAGAAGAATGGCTGAGAAGAAATTAAGAAAATTGTGGCTTACTTTATTTATTTATTAAATTTATACATTGTCCATCTCACTTTAGTGACTGGTTGGATGTAAGATCCCACCAACAGAATCCCTCAAAAAAGAATGGATGAAGCAGTATATGGACCTGGTGGAAATAGAAATGATACCTAACAACAAAACAATCTCTGTGGTACTTTACTGCTTTCACCAACATGGCTCCCCATTCTCCCACCTTTCAAGTTCCCACCACAAGCATAGAAGAGCCTTGAGAAATACAGAGAATTGTAGGTTTATACTTTATCTTATATTATCTCCTTTTAAAATGTATTTGGCTGACTAATTCTTATTCTTTTTCTGCACCTTGCTTAACTTTGCTTCCTCCGACAGGAACAGATGGATAAATAGGAATGTATTTTCATCTTAAGAAAAATCTAGATCTAGAAAGGATATAGAACTTAAAATATTTAGAACAGAACAATGGAAAACCCATACAACTCTTCTATCATGATAAAAAATTGCAATTGTTCAGCGGTTCAATTACTAAGTAGGCATTGGTAAGGCAATTATTTAGTAGGCATTACTAAGTTTGACTCCAATTCATGTTGCCAACAAAAGATTATGTCGGGTCTTAAGTACTCCTACCACATAACATCACATAACAAATTGACTTAGGGTATAGTACAAAATCAAAAAGAAACATTTAAGAAAGGAATTACTTGTGATATCATTAATAAATCAACAAGTAAACTGAAATGAAAATATAATCTAAGAAAGGTCTTGGTCTCTTTCCCCATAAACACTTAACAAACATTTGCGTATTAAGATTTGGAGAGAACATTTATCCACCTGTCATCCTTTCGCAGATTTTGTCTGTTATATTATACATGTAACATAATTAACAAAACAATCCAGCATGTTTCAATAGGCCTATTTTCTTCCAGGAATGAATAAAAGAATGATTGGAGGTTAAAAGGAGAGGCTTTTTTTTTAAATAGTGAGAACTGAACCAGGGACACATAGGGTTCTTAATTCCTGCTATTAGGCAAAGCATTCAGGTGGAAGGGAAAATGTTTTTGTTGGATCGTTCTTTGTAGCACATTAACAACTCCCACCTCTGAAATGTGATAATTGCTGGTGAAGCTATCAGTCTTTTCAAATAAACAATTGGGCTTGGTCCAATTTTCATGGGATCTTCTGTACTGGATTCTGAAGAGGTCATTGGAAGGAGTATTATGGAGGAAGGAAGGTTGTAGGTTCGTTTGTCTTCCCCATTTCTCTCATCCCTCCATGGTGTGTGGAGATTCCAGCTGGACTGGAGGAAAGGATAAAGAGTCTAGAGTTTAGAATCATATTAAGTGGCACAGATTGGGCCTCTTCCAGAATCCTTGAAGCCTTATCTTGCCATTCCCAAGAGAACACAGTCATCTGGTCAAGATTCTTGTAACATAGTTGAGGAGCAATGAACTACCATTGGGACTCTTCATGGGTGGTTCTGGTTGCTTTCACCTAACAGTTGGGCACCTCAAATTGCAACATGTTGATAGGGCTCTTGCAAGGTATTTGTGGTACCTTGCCCCACTACCTCTTCTCAGGTCATCAGTCAGCTTTTCTCTAAAGGAATTAATCAGAGCTACAGTAAGTTATTCCATCCTACATGGGCAGCAAGTAAATTAAAATCTGAAATACATGCCCTTACCCTCTTCCGTCCCTGCTTGAAATTCCAAATCTCTCAACTAGCTGTGATATTCTATATGGGATCCCCAAATTGTCCTTTGAGTTTATGCATGATGTCTTAATAGTTGTCCACCACTGGATTGTTTTCCTCGATGGAACAGTATTGCTTACTTTGCTTCAGCAAGCTCAAGCACAAAAGTCACTTTCTGTGAATCAGTGAGAAACTCCACAAGTTTGACTTCCAACAACATCTCATACTGAACAACAAAAATACAGAACTGAACCAAATTTCTCTGGCAAATTCCCATGGGAACAGAGAAATATTGGTTGAGAAACATTGGATCCATTGTGCTGAAAGTTCAGGTAAATTCTGCCCCAGTTACTGCATTGCTTGCATCATGGCATTCTATACACTGAAGAAAATAATTGTGTTTGAAGAGTTAGCTATAAAAGGAAACCAAACTGCCAAAGAACAAAGTGGCTAGACACTATCAACACTGACACCAGTTAGAGCATAGAAAAACCTCAAAGAAATAATGCAAGATCAGAAAATATAAGGAGACTTGGCCCATAGAATCACCAAGAGTCGAACACAACTGAATGGATAACATCATCATTCTGTAAGTTGATCATCTGTACATCTACTTGTTGTTGGTGTTGTAACAACATAGCTGCCAGATAGTCAGTAGTTAACAAAGTTCCCTGAGGAACTCTTTGGAAGAGACTTGCAAGATTGATGACAGCTCTTCCACATAAACCAGACAGGAAACACAACAAATGAAACTAATTCTAATTTATTAAAAGGTACATTAACAGATGTAAATTTTGAATACAAACCTTCCACCTCCATTTTCAATAGCTTGATCTATTAGGGTGGACACTTCCAAAGTTACTTTCTCTGACCAATAAGCCACTGGGGGATCTCTCTTTCCTTGGTGATTGTTTCCTAGGCAGAATCTCTTCCCCTCTTTCTCCATTTTTCATCCATCTATTTGATTACAGAAGCTGAGAGTATCGTTATTTTATTATCTTATTGTAAATTATTCCCTAGATTAAATAAATATGATGGTGCGGAGCTTAAAGGCCTGACAGTTAGAAGGCTGTGAGTTCAATCCTAGGTAGAGACAGATATTTCTCTTTCTGGGCACAATGAGAATATATCTGCTGTGAACTCCGCATTGGCAACAGGAAAGGCATCCGGCCAGTAAACACTCAGCTGCATTTAGTTGACCTGACTCCAACCCGATGCAAGAGATTACGGAGTCATTAAAAGATGGAAAAATAAATAAATATGATGGAAAAGGTTACTTTAAGACAATCATCTCAGAAGCAATGAGGGATTTGGGGAGGACAAATCTTGAGATTTAATTGCATGTAGATTTCAGTCTCCCATCCTGTCATTCATAAATGCAAGCTATGTATCCTTGCATGTTACAATCTGGAAAAGTTCAGAGAGAACAGCTTCATAAAATTCATTTGATGGATGCTTTTGCCCCATGTTTTTATTCAGTTTTCCAAACACAATGTTTTTCATCCTTGGCAACTCTAACATGAGTGGACTTCAACTACCAGTGTTTCTGAACCAGCATGCAGTCTTGGGAATTCTAGTAGTTGAAGTCCAGACATCTTAAATTGGCCAAAGTTTAGAAACATGGTCCTAACATATGCTTCTTTGGATAGTGAGCCTGGTGTCTACTTTTTACCTGTATATTGCAAAGCCCTTAAGATTTTTCATTAAATGTGAAAAATGTATGCAATTTTTGCAACATATTCCATTTCATATTATGAAATTAGCCCACCAATTCATCATTTCTGTCAGTAGAAAGAGGAACAAATTCTCCAGTTTTTTAATCGAATAGTATCTTCAGTCCTATCTCAAAATTTGATGGACTGATTTTGAAAAAAAAGACCTGGTATTCAACCATTGTTTTTCCTCCCGCCTACTTCTGAGACCTTCAAAGAAAAAAAAGCAAGCTAGTAGCTTGCATTAATTCCTCTCATATAAGAAGAATATCTGGACTATTTTAATTCTTTTAATAGAAATAGCTATACCCATAGCTCACATCCAGGTTGGATGAGATGATTTTGCTTGATGAGGATGGAGAACTCTGTAACTTCTTGGACTGTGTGACCATTAATAACCCTCAGTATATTTTAACTTGCAGCAAACAGATAGTTTTCATTTAGAGACACCCTTGTTTATCAACCGTGTACCATTATAATAGTGATGAAAAAGTAACTTTATAACCAATCCTTGCATTTACAGTCCTCGACAGGTCTCTAAAGCAAACAAAAGCTGAAGTAAGATCATAACCACAACTGTGGTTTCACTTAGTGACTGTTTTGGTGATTGCCAGGCCCAATTGTGGTCACTAATGAGGCCTTTCTGTATTTTCCTCATGCATTAAAGTAGATTTGTTCTGCTAGATTTCAATCTGCTCTTACCCATTTAAACCACAACAACACAAAGCAAGAAAGTATAGTTTACAATACATGAAGGACTGAACATAATAAATTTCTCAAGTCAAGGGAGTGATAATCATTTTCGAAACCAAATCAGTTTAGATAATAGTTTATTTTTACATGTATTGCTTTATTTTCATTTTGGTTGGGAGAGATGTCTAGAGATTGTCCTCTTGGGTGTGAGGATACTCTCAACAGAGCTGTAGTTTTTCTAAAATATTGGTTCACAGATCTGAGGTTGTTTTAGATAGAAGTTGTTAATTAGAATCGGAGTGGGAAAGTGTATAAAAGAGCTGCTGAAGTTAACAACACTCAGCCTAATGCTGGAGCAGAGCAAGGAAATACCATGTCTAAAATAATGCAAATAATGAATTGGCTGATTTAACTGAAAAGCACTTTAGCTGAATCTCAGAACTGAACTGAATAGTTCAGTTCTGATTTTTTGAGCTGAATAGTCAGGAAGATTAGAACTGTTCAGCTACATTGACACAATTCATCCATCCAGTTGTATTGCATATGCATAAAAGGTGCCTTCCACTGAATCAAAATACTTTAATTGAATTGATTTTAATTTGATGATTCAAACTGATGTTTTGAATCAAAGCTTTTCAACATTTCACATCATTTGATTGAAAATGATTCAACATTTCAATTTGAACCAATAATTCGAATCTGGCTGGGGTAATTCACAGACCCACAGTGATGTAGTGGGATCATCCAGTGAGCAAGACTATTTGTCTTAGATAATTAAGCCATTAGGAGACTAATAGCAGGGTTCCTGAGCATCAGCATCTAAGTAAGATGCAGGAAGCTGTGGCTGCTTTTCATGGAAGGTTCAAAGTTGCTACAAAGTGATTTCAATCAGTTATATTTTTTTCAACATAGTAGAAAATGTTGGTGAAATTCTCAGAGGTAGATAGCTGGGTCCTTGCACCTCATTAATTATTGGTGGGGGCAAAGTAAATTGTGAGTGCTTTCTGTTTTATTGTTCCATCATATCTCCATATCTAGTGTCACTGCTGGAAAGGAACACTTGCTTTTAGATGGAAAGGATTAGCCAGCTATAATGACACTCAAATTTGCTAACAGCACACAGGGAGGCTCCTTTTGTGTCACCCATTCTTTGATCAATGGAAAGCTACAAGGAACCAGCACTAGATGGAACCAAAGGAGAAGCTGGTGCCTGGGTCTAATGAAAGCTGGGAAGTATGGAAATTATTGCATAGACTGCTCATGGGTATAACAAAATCCAGAGGCACTCTGAACAAAAGGATCTATCCGGTGGCTTCCGCTCTTTGTGATTGTGGTGACAGGCAGACAACAATACATATGTATACCTGCCCTTTGTGCCCTGATCAGTGTACACTTCAGGACCTCATAGCAGCAAGACAGAATGCAATTAATGTTGCTAGTTTCTGGGCAAGATCTGTTTAATTTGAACATATTTTAATCTTATATTTTATATTTGATGTCATATACTACGCCTTATTTTAATTGTGATGTTTCTGACATGAATAAAAGAAATATCCATCATGATCCATCATGAACTGATCTATCAAAAACAAATAGTTGGTAGGGCTAAAATGACAGATTGTTTCAGATTGAGGCAAAGTTCAAAGAAGCTGAAGGTTCACCACAGATTGACTCAGAAGGACAGAGTTGGAAGCAGTGGTGGTATGCTACTGGTTTGGGTTGGTTTAGCTAATTGCTACTGGTTCGGTGGAACAAGTAGTAAAAAAAAACAACACCCACCTACAGTCAGCTGAGAGGAGGGAAAAAAGCCTCTGACGATCAGCCGAGAGGAGAAAGTGCAGGATTCGGCCCTCCCACCTGCCCCCCTTCCTTATCTTCCCAGCTGATTGGCGATGCAGGTCTCAGCTGGTATGTGGAAAACTGCGTGCATGCATTAGGTGCATGCATGCATGCATGCACAATCGCTGAACCAGTAGTAGAACAGGTAGGATCCCACTGCTGGTTGAAAGGGACCTTGGAGGTCTTCTAATCCAACCCCCTACTCAAGCCGGAAACTCTATACTATTTCAGACAACTGGTTTCCAACCTCTTTTAAAAAACCTCCAGTGATAGAGTGCCCACAACTTCAGGAAGCAACCTGGTCCATTGATAATTGTTTAACTGAGTTTCCATGTTTCACTTAAAGCCAGGAGGAACTTCCTAAAGCCAAGAGCAATTTGAGCCACAGTAGCTTTCTCAGATCATCAAGGACTGAGCAATAAATGACCACATTTCAGTGGATCAAATTGGGATTTAAGCAAATTGAGCTCACTTTTTAAAAGAAATATTGTTGTTCCAAAATAAAAATGGAAATTGGAATGGAAGCAAGAATCCTTGCAAACACATGTCTCTCCTGTCTTAACATTGGGCAAAATGAGCCCCAAATATTCAATCCTGTTTCTCTTCCACATCTCACCCAACCTCCAAGATGTCCTTCTGTGACTCTAAAATGCCTGGAGGCCAAATTGTGGCTTCCACCCCGTGCTTATTGTCAGAATAATGATACTATGGCTATTTTCTAGAATCAGAGATAACTACAAAGATATGAAATGGGGTTCAACCCAAAATGAGCAAGCAAGTAAAAAAAAAATTCTGATGGTAAGCAAGGGGGAAAAAAGAAAGAGGAGGAAGTTTGGCTTAGAGAAGAAAAATCTTTAGGGCATTAAATTACACTTTTCCACATAGTATTAATTTCAACATTAAATACACTATTTTAGTGATAAATAGCTAGGAGTATTAGAGATGGGTGACTTTATGTTGATAATAGTTAACCTTTGAGGATTTATTTTTACTCTGTCACAGAAAGTATAACTAAAATTTGTGAGCCATTCTGTGAATGTTTTTGCATCAGATGCTAACCAGAGCCGTGTCATAACTAGGAACACCCTAACTATCAGGTTTAAACAAAACAAGAAGCCGCTGCTTCTTCACATCCCTTTTACTGCCCCAGTTGGGACAATCAATATAGTTTAAATCTTTTCTTCATTTCCCAGAGGCCTCAGGAAACCCAGTGTTTTCTTTCCATGCTCTTTAATGTTTCAGCAGCATCCCTACAGTGGTAACTAGGAGCAACTCATTGGCTCCAGGCCCAGATGAATTGAACCCTGCTGTTTCACATGATACAGAGATGATATTCCCCCACATCGTGAGCTCATGTTGCCCTCGGACCTCCTCAGTCAATTAGCAGCATTATAGGGCAAAGGCAGTACAAAATGTTATTGAAGTGTTGCTGGCCAACTTTCACACAGTGAGGAGATTATCAGATCAATGTATAGCCCTTGTATCTAGGAACAGGCTGTGACTCTTCTAAGTGTTTGTTCTCTGTCAAATCATTTGTGGCCATAAATAAATTGAATTTCATAATCCCAATGTTGTGAACTTCAGTATTCATGGTTAGCATGCTCTCCTCATATCTGCATATCCATGGGAATCAGGACTACATATCAATGATTGACTAAAATAGAACAGAAAAATCTAAGCTCTCATTGCTAGTAGTCAAACTTTGCTACAACTCTAATAGCTTTTCTATTCCCAGTGAGAAACCCACTTCTTTCACCTTTTAAAAATTAATTCACAGCCTTTTTTATTTATAATATTTTATTCTAGATGTGATATAAGGAAGTGGGGAAAGGCTGCAATTGCTTTCAGAAAATCAAAGCAATTTCACTAGTCCTAGATAATCAAAAATCCTCTACCATATTGTCCTCCAGATGTGGGACTTCAATCTCCAGAAAGCTATCCTGGCTGAAGAATTATTGAGGACTTTGAAGAATTTGAAATTCACTCATTGGAGGGATACCCAGGCTGAAAAAGGCTGCCATAATAAAGTCAATCAAACAGTTTAGTCATGATCTTGGTCTCAATTACAGGTCCTCTACATTTCTAAAATTAATCTACTGTTTTGCGAAGCAGTAAGGTTGCATAACAAAATAATTTCCATTCTTAATTCCCTATACGAGTGTAGAGTTGATCTTCTTTCTTCCTGCTTTCCTCTACAATATCCCATTTTATCCTATTATTGGGGCAGAGTGATGGGACAATCTGCTTTAAGGAAGTGGCCCAGTGGAAAAGTAAGTTATTCTTCTACCAACACCTCCAATCAAAAGTTGAGCCTTCCACTTTGATGAAAATGTCTTCTGCAAGTGCCTTGGCAGGAGACTGTTGCAAGCCACCAAAACATCCAGCTCAATGGGATTATTTCAGCGCAGATCTTATAAAGTATACCTCTGAAGATTCAGTTGAACCAAACTCCTCTTTCAAGCTTAACACAACCATACTACTTGTTAATGCATGGTCCTTTTTCAAATTATTTGAAACTTCCCTGGATAAAT
Source organism: Notechis scutatus (assembly GCF_049901735.1). Lineage (NCBI taxonomy): Eukaryota > Metazoa > Chordata > Lepidosauria > Squamata > Elapidae > Notechis > Notechis scutatus. The sequence goes on along the minus strand of NC_142025.1, from coordinate 13,088,860 downwards.
TTCTAAGTCAAATAGGTGTATCGGGCAAGCAAAATAATTCAAGCATGGTTATGCTTCATTACATTTCTTCTATTAATAACTGAGCAGTGAAAACTGGGCTATCATCCAGATCTGCATTGGGATAAACGTGTCTTGTGAAGCTGAACTCAGCAGTTGCTTAAAGCAACGTGTGCTCATGTAGAGCTCTCCATAGTCCTACTGCTTTAACTTCTGATCATCTCCGTCATCTTGCTTCTAAATTAGTACAGGGTTTCTTGACAAAGCTGTTCTAAGGTGTTGAGTTTTTGTTTTGTTTTTTTGTACCTAGGAGTACAAAAAATATTTTTTGTATCTCACCAATTAATGATATTTTATTGACATTATCCAGTCTTTTCAAACATGGGTGAACTTTTTTAGAATTTAGGTCCTCAGCATTGTCTGGCTTATTGATTCATGGTCTCTACCATACAGTTTTCATAGCCTTAAATTGACTGATTCTGGACCTGAATGCCTAGGAAAGTAGCATTTAATCTAGCATTCATTTTACTCTTGGGAGTGTCTGTTTACCCCTCCCCCCCCAATTATATTTACTCCTAATTAACAAGGAAGTGTAATTATCAAAAAAGGCCAACAAAAAAATGGTATTATAAACCAAATTGTTCACAAGAATCAGGTTCATTAGGTTGCACATAATTTCCAATCACCAGACCCTTAGTGATCTTCCAGTGTCTGCAGGAATGTGCTGTTCCGTTTGCACCAGACCTGAGCCAAATTAGCATCAATTAGCATTTAAATTGCATTCTCAGACAAATGCATTAATACATGCATGCCATTTATCGTCCCTGGCAGTTTTTTTTTCATGCTACAGAATTATCCATCTGACTTGCAAGGACTTCTGGCCTGCATCAATGTAGGTGGCACATACTGATTAAAAGAAAATTCACACTGGTTTTGTCTAAATTTATAGCAGTGTCTGGCATGTATTTTACAGCAGATACCTGGCTTTACTACCATAGTCCAAGGGCCAAATCACAGTATGATTTATAACCAACTCCCAGTGATTGGTTCCTTTGGGTGTTTTCCCAGGAACTTGTTTGGCCCCATACATCAAAACAAATGTATCCCACTCTATGGCATGACACTTCTTGATTGATTCAGTGGATATTCAGTGGCAAAGCCTCTCAATTTAGTGCAATGAGAAGTTATATGTTTTGAGCCCAAAGAAGTGAAAAACTCACCTAATGTTTCAACTGATTCTCCACTACCTAGTCAAAGGTGAGATATAAATATTTTAAACATATACCACCAAAGTTGGGAAGAATAACACAGAATCAGCAAAGGGGCCTGACCTTGTTCCTACTCACTCTGACCAAATAAAATGCACCATTTACTCTGATTCCTGCCAGTTCAAGACATTTCATGGGCTGGAGAGCTAAGATCAAGGGGAGGAAGCTAATCAGAGAGAAGTGCTTTCAACGTTTTGGAAAATTCTACTCCATCTCTGAAATGAATAACATAGCTTTAAAAATTATATATGAAATGTTGATTATATGTATATTATTCTAAATTGAATATAAATACAGGAACAAATCCTAAGATGCTCTGCCCCAGGGCATTCATCCTGTGAGGAGGTCTTCTCATATTTTAAATTCCTAAATTGATTTATTGTCAGCCTTCCCAAGTAGACCAAACAGGAAACCCAACCAAATAAGCTAAATCTACTTTATTGTAAGACTACATTAACAGAATCTTGTAAGCCTGGAAGTACAGTTTTCCTTCATCCTCGAGAAATTAAGGAGTGACTCTTCTGAGCTCTTGCCTTGTCCCTTGTACAGCTGTGGATTGTGCTGTCTCTTATCTGACCACTTTCTAGGCAGTCTCTCTGTACCCAATTGTCTAAGATCATTCCTACATATCCTTACACTTATCCTGTGTCATTGGATGATCATTCTGAAATTCTCTTTGCCTCCTTTCCCATCAACAATGACCAACAGTACTGATCACAGAAATTCATGACATGCTGAGAAGGGAGAATGGTTATATTTGAAAGCATCATAGAGGAAACAGCAGACTTTCAGTATAGGCAGCCCACATGATCTCGATCCGTATTTCTTAAGCTGCAGTTAATTATCCCAAAAGGACTAATTGAGGCCTATCCTGGGGATAATGGAGCAATTTGTAATTTCTTATTTGTGAATCAAGGATCCAGTTTGGGATTGCTGTTTCCAAGACACAAGAGAAAAGAATAGATAGATAGATAGATAGATAGATAGATAGATAGATAGATAGATAGATAGATAGATAGATAGATAGATAGATAGATAGATAGATAGATAGACAGACATAGATTTTGTGTGTGTGTGTGTGTGTGTGTATCCATATACACACACACATAAACATATCTATATCTATAATCTATGTATCTCTATCTTTATCTCTATCTATCTATCTATCTATCTATCTATCTATCTATCTATCTATCTATCTATCTATCTATCTATCTATCTATCTTTCGAGCACCCCTAGTGTTTGGAAATTGAAAGTTGAAAATTTTGGCATGCCCTAGTGGAAGTAGGAAGAGAGAGTGCTTTATCATGTTGAGTTTTTGAACAGAAAGTGGGTTATAAATATTAAAAGTAAACAAATGCAGCAGTATCCTTTGTTTCTGGCAACAATATATTATACATTAGAGACACTTTCAGCCTTAGCTGTGTTCAGCAGTACTACATGAATTTATTCCAGATTTTTTGTGGTGTACTTCAGGAGAGACCAGACTTTGTTTTAATTACTCAGTTATTCACTTATATTGTTTCTCAGGTTTTTTTAAAAAAAGATGTTTCTTTACATTGGAATAGCTGCTCTTTTTTGCTGGGTTTTGCACAGCATTCACTGAAAGATAACTAAAATCATGAATAAATTCATGCATTTGAATTGGTCAGTCTTGGCCTCTGTACTTCTGCAGTGACTCCCATGCGCTGGGAAAATCTGAGGAACTCCTATTGGCCTTAGTTGTTGGAAAACTGCCTCGCTCAAGGTTCAGAGCCTCAATACCATAAAGGTCCATTCCACTTCTTTCAAGAAAAACACTTGTATCAATATGTAGCTCATTGGCAGCATATAAAAAAAGCTAAAAAAGCCACTTAGGTATATTAGGAAAGGCTGTGTGTTAGAACTATTTAGAATTGCTTATGATACATGGGTTGGTGAAACAGGCTTAGCAGCAAGATGAAAAGACTTAATTAAAACTTCACAAACAGAGAATATGCAGACAAATTAGAGCTGAAGAAAGGACAGAATGTGGCCAACTAAGCTTTATGGTGATAGTGTAGGGAGAGGGAAGGGAAGCCAAAATGAAAATGAAGCACTCTCAGCAAAACAGAATTGGTTTAGCATAGAAGACAAAAACCTAGCTTGATTATTAGGAAGGAGTTACTTTTGGATTCGATCCAAATTCATCTACACAATTGGAGCTGTTTCTATTGCCTTGGGTCTTTTTCAGAGTGAATGGGGGACTCAAATGGTGGCCTGGCTTCAAGGCCTAGCATGAATATGAGGTTTGCCATCTTCCTCATTTTAGGTTTCAATTTAGATTTTTTTTTATATACCTCTGTCATGCCCCTGTCGGAATCTGATTCAGAGGGGGAGGCCGAACAGCTGATAGGTAGTGGGAGTGTGGCTGCATTGGCTGGGGAAGAAACTGGGGAAGAAACTCCGGCTGGGCAGAGCAAGGCAGAGGGAATTCAGAGGAAGACCCAGGCCCATCCCATCTTCATCCTAGGGCACACAGGGAGGAACGGAGAAGGGAACAACATGAGTTGTGTGGCTTACTGGGGAGGAAAGGACCCTGATTCCCTTCATTAGCTGTAGCTGGGAACACAGGGTTTTAAAAGGGAAGCTGCGTGCAGCAAGCTGTTGGGAGCAAATCCTGACTTTATCTGGTATCCTTGAGGCTTATCTGTGTTCCTGGCATCTTCCCAACTGTGTGTGTTTTGCTGGGCTTTCAAGTTTGCAATTCCTTCTCCTGCCCTGTCAAGTTAATTACTGCAGCGTGGTTTGTGTGGATTTTTAGTTACAGTTTATATGTAGTTTGTTTTCGGACTGAATTTTCTCCACTTAAAGGCTATTCCTGGGAGAGTTTTTCTCTAGCCAAAGGTAACCTGGATATTGGGGGAAAAGTTGGAGATAATAAAGGGACTCTTCTTGCTTATTTGACTGTGTTGCCTTTGTGCCATGCCCCAGGTCATCACACCCTCCTTTTTATCCCACCTTTATTGTTTTTATATATAAAAGCCAAAGTCATTAATATATCTTATTCCACGGGTGTCAAACTCGCCGTGTCACATTGCCATCACATAATGTTTTGTGACATTTCCCCATTTGCGAAGCTGGGGTGGGCATGGCCTGTCCATGATGCACATGACCTATGGGCCACCAGTTTGTCACCCTTGCCTTATATTCCCTACCACAACCCTGTGAGGTGGGTTGGGCTGGAACAAAGGGACTGGGACAAGGTCACCCCATGGTTGTGTTAATATTAAAGTGGGCAGAGTATGAAGCTTGCAGTAACACTTGAGCTAGAGCCTAGGACTAAACTCCCCCTTCTCATTAAAGCTGACTAGAACCATCTCAGAGGAAGGAGGAGAATCATTGTAATATTGTGCTTCCTTCTTCTAAGTCTCCAGAAATGTTCCAGGCTATCACAATTGACAGTACCAAAAGCTGAAAAAGGAGAATATGTGTAGCTAAAGATTTAACTGTGGGGTCCTTAGTGCTCTCTGATCTTAGTTGTTTTCTTGTAGATGTTTTATTACCCAAACTAGCACTGCTCGCACTGATGATGTTGCCTAGTTTGGGTAATAAAATCTCTGCAAGAAAAGAGTCAAGCTCAGAGAGCACCAAGGACCTTTCTTTCTGTTTGGAAGCCATATTAGTACCAGATGCTTCCACACTGCCACATTCTTGAGCTTGGGAAAATGGGAGGTGGGAATTTCTCGGAGTGTATGTGGTTAGACATAATAGCACTCTTCTTCTACGTCAAGGTCATGTTATTTCTGCACATGGCTGAGGGAATGGTTGAGGAAACATCTCAAGTTGGGACGGATGGTGATTAGGACATGTGATTCAATGAGGAGTGCAGAAGGTGGATTTGTAATATTTTACTTATTGAAGGGAAACCTGGAACTTTCAGATTCAGGATTTCCCAGATGTGCCAGTTACTACTCTAATAAAAGGAACCTTTGAGAAGATGTCTGTTTCGGAGTTGTTTGTTGGAGTTGAGGTTTTCTGGAATGCTGACACCTTCAATATCAAAATAATTGAAAATTCAGGGAAGGTTAAGATGGGTGTACTTCTCCATCCCAAACCAATCATAAATCATCAACAAGCATAACAAACACCAATACTCTGTCTTTGTCTGAAACTGGATAGCAGTCCAAATAATCTGCTTCCTTCAGGGCCCCCTAATTTTTTTATTTATATTAAATTTATATACTTCCTGACTCTCAACATTAGTTGGAAGTGCATGAACTATTTGTTCTACTTATCACACATGAGAATGTGAGTGTCGTATCTTCCTCCAAGGGAGAGCAATGACACCAGAATAGCACTTGCTTATTCTTTTTTAAAAAAAATATAAATTTATGAAAAATAATATTCTGGAATAAAAGCAATTGCATATGAAATTTAAAATGGCAGTGTTTTAAATGGCTGCTGAGATGTTTATAGGAGAATGAAAAGAGCAGTAGCAGCATGATAAAAATGATGTAGAGTTCCCAAATAATACTGCACACATTCAGTATGCTAGAATAAGGTAATCAAGTTATTTTATTATTAGCAGTCATAAGAAATGCACAGCACTATTTCTCAAGAATTATGAAAGATTCTTTGCTGTTTTTAAAGGCACATATCTACAACTTTTTTCCTAACTTCTGAGGGAGAGAACAGCATACCTCTCACCTGAACATCAGCTCTATTTCTCAAAATTAAGAAATGCATGCAGATAGACTAGGGATCTGCAACCTGTGGTTCTGGAGCCACATGCAGCTCTTTTGGCCCTCAGCTGCGGCTCCCTGTCAGCTGGTCCCACCACTGGCTGGCCCCCCTCCCCTCCCTGTCACCCCTCACCTGGACTGAGAAGGTAAGGGTGATGGTGGGGGATGGAGACTCGCTCCATATTCCAGAACAGGAGGTGACTGGATGGGAGTGAATGATGTCAAGTTCGCCATGCCCACTCAATAACATTGGTTGTTAAATTATTGGCTCTCCATATTTTCTTTTCTGTGGGAAACGCATCCAAATGGCTCTTTGAGTGTTTAAGGTTGCAGACCCCTGAGATAGACAATTCTGGTCTGTGTCTCCATTCATTATAACTTGTTTGATTTGGCAAAAGGACACTAATCTTGTATGTTACACTGCCCTAGAACCAATCTTCTCCGCTATAAACTAGGATTTGAAAACACCTTGTATGCCTTTGTCAGTCTGTGTAGAATTAATCCTGACTTAGTTTAACCAGTTGAGCATAGAAATAGATGAATTAATTAATACATCTGACATACATCCTGTTTTTTTATCTCCAAAAGCAAAAGCAGATATATGTACCGGCCCTCCTTTCAATTTTATCTCCATAGCAATGCCCCTTCTTCAGTTGTTTGAGCTAAAACCTAGTAAACTAACCCAGATCATCTTCACTGATTTTATAATTTAGGTTGGACATGAACCCAGCTTTAATCCAGCATCTTAACAAGTACAAGATGCCTCATTGGATCTCGGTATGCAACTTTACACTTAGGCAAGAAAACCCAACTGTATAGGTACAGGTGAAACCTGACTTAATGCCAGTAACTGTGAGAGGGATCTTGGAACACTAGTGGGCAATCACTTAAATATGTGCCAAGTTCTAGTGCAGTTGTACAGAACCTTAGTAAAACCACACTTGAAATACTGCATATAGTCCTGGTCATCACAATATAAAAAGATGTTGAGACTCAGGCAAGAGTGCCAGAGAAGAGCAATAAAAATAATTAGGCAGCTGGAGGCTAAAACATATGAAGAATGGTTATAGGAATTGAGTATGTCTAGTTCAGGGATGTCAAACTCAAGGCCTGCGGGCATAATCTGGCCCATGGGGTGCTTAAATCTGGCCCACTGGGCTGGCCTGAAAATAGCAAAGGACTGGCCCATAGTGCCTCTGTTAACAAAAATGGGGCCACCCCCTCGTGCTCTGTTTTTGGCCTGGATGGGCTTCTGCAGCATCCTGCTGGCCAAATCAGGGTGCGCTGGAGTGTTTTTGCCTGGGTGGCCTTCTACAAAACTCTGTTGGCCAAAACTGGGCATGGGGGGAGGGCTGCACTCCATTTTGGCCAGCAAAGTGCTGCAGAAGGCTGTCCAGGCCAAAAATGGGGCATGGAAGGGGGCATGGATACACCCACATACACACACACCATTTTGGCCAGCAAAGGGCTGCAGAAGCCATCCAGGTTGGAAATGGGGCACCACCACCCCTGTGTCCCATATTGCCCAGCAGGGTGCTTCAGGAGGCATCCATGTTCCTCCCCCCCCCTCCCGACTAGCGTATGGAGGAGAAGTGCAGTGCTGATCTGACCCGCAAAGAAATCTAGTTTGACACCCCTGGTCTAGTTTAATGAAAAGAAGAACCAGACATGATAGCAGTGTCCCAATATTTGAGGAGCTCCTACAAAGACAAAGGGATCAAACTATTTTCCAAAGCATCAAAAGGTTAGACAAGAAACAACAGATAAAAACCAACAAAGGAGAGAAGCAATCTAGAACTAAGGAGAAAATTCCTAACAGTTAGACCAATCAACCTATGGAACAGTTTGCCTTCAGAAGTTGTGGGTGTTTCATTATTGGAGGCTTTTAAAAATAATCATTTATCTGAAATAGTATATGAAATAAACAAAATATTTAAAAAAAATATGCTATTTATGTAGTTATTTACCAAGCACATCTAAATTATATTAAAATAACAAAAATATCTTCACAAATCCCCAAGACATATCACAATTTTTCCTAAATAGTTCTGAATCAAAAGATGGCAAACAGTGTTTTGCTTGGCTTGAGTGCTATTCTATTTATTTTATTTATTTATTTATTTTGATTTGTCAATCGCTTACAAGATAATAGGTATAAGTATATACATAGTTATGAATACATAAAATTGGTACATATAAGAAAAATAAAAGAAACAATAGGACAGGGATGGTAGGCATGTTGGTGCGCTTATGCACACCCCCTACAGACCTCTTGGGAAAGGGGTGAGGTCAATAGTAGACAGTCTAAGGTTAAAGTTTTGGGGGTTTGGGGAAGAAACCACAGAGTCAGGTAGAGTATTCCAGACATTGACCACTCTGTTGCTGAAGTCGTATTTCCTGCAATCAAGTTTGGTGCGGTTAACCTTGAGTTTGTATCTATTGTGTGCTCTTGTGTTGTTATGGTTGAAGCTGAAATATTCATTGACAGGTAGGACATTGCAATGTATGATTTTATATACCATACTTAGATCAGACCGAAGATGGCGTAATTCAAGATTTTCTAGGTCTAGAATTTCAAGTCTGGTGGCATAAGGTATTCTACAATGAGTAGAGGAGTGGAGAACTCTTCTTGTGAAATATTTCTGGACTTTCTCAACTGTGCTAATATCAGATACGTAATGTGAGTTCCAGACTGATGAGCTGTATTCGAGTATTGATCTAGCAAATGTTTTATATGCCCTAGTTAGTAGTGTGATATTACCAAAGAAAAAGCTACGTAGGATTAGGTTAACAAGTCTTAATGCCTTTTTGGCTATGTAGTTACAGTGGGCTCTAGCACTTAGATCATTAGAAATGAGTATTCCAAGGTCCTTTACAGAGCTTGGATCATCAACAAGGTCTTGACTATTCAGCTTGTATTTTATTTTCTGATATATTTTTTTTGCCAATATGTAAGACAGAGCATTTATTTGTTGAGATTTTAAGTTGCCATTTGTTTGACCATTCTGATACATAGTCAAGATCTTTTTGAAGGGTAGCAGTATTGTCTGTGGTATTGAACAGCTTTACATCATCAGCGAAGAGAACGCAGTTGCTCTTGATATGATCACAGAGGTCATTTATGTAGAGTACGAAGAGAGTTGGTCAGAGAACACTGCCTTGGGGGACACTACTATTGACAGGTACAGAATTTGATAGGACACTCCCAATTTTGACCATTTGTTGTCTGTTTGACAGGAATGCTTCTATCCAGTTATGCAGTTGTCCAGAGATACCATAAAATTCCCAGAGGTTGTGGGAGGAGCTGCTGGCTGCTTGTGAAGGAAGCAGAGGGTGAGTAGAAAGGAGAAAGATATCGGCACACATGCCTAATGGCGCACGAATCATATAACTATAAACCAAGAATACCAATAAGACATTTAGAGTAAGTGCGCTTGAGATTGTGATTTTATTTTATTTCAAAATGACTGGCTTAGTTCAGTGTAATACTTGTTTTACAGGTGTCTTTCGCATTTGGATCCAACATGGATACTGTCCTCTTTGTAAAAAAATTACCAGTCTACATGGACAGATTACCTGTCGAGAATCTCTAATCTGTGCTCTCCAAGCAGAAATTAGGTGCCCAATCCAGCCATCTATTGAGCTGCCGTGCTACCAGCCCCCACTACCACAAAGATCCTACAGGAAAAGGGCAGTATGGACAACCGTGGGATCTGGCAGGGTGAGAGCTATGGACCATAAACACAAAACTTTTGCTGTGTCCCAGCATAACAGATACAATGCCCTTGCTGACCTTAATAGGGACACTAAAGTGACAGGTCAAGGTAGTTGTGATAATGATAACTCAAGTAAGCTGGGGATCATGGTCCTAAATGAAGAACTTACTTTGGAAAGGAGAAAGTGTGAATCAGGTATTACGCACCAGTCATACAAGAAAAGCAAGGCATCCAAAAGAAAAGCCACCTTCTGGTTGGGGACTCAATTGTAAGGGATGTAAATTTAGGAAAGAATACTGAGGTTTTGAAAGAGGTCAGGTGTCTGCCAGGTGCTACTGCCAGCAGAGGCAAGAAGCATATTCTTAAGATAGTCAAGAATGCCAGCAAGGGCTGTGATGTTGATGCTATTATATATCTTGGTACAAATGATCTGTCCCAGAAGGATGTACTTTCTGTTCAGAAAGACTTCCAGAGCTTGGGGTATGAACTTAGTAATATGGACTGTAGGCTTATCTTTTCAGAGGTTCTACCAGTATACAAGGAACAAAAAGGGAAAGGGCAGCGTGTAGCAGAGTTTAATGTGTGGCTAAAGGAGTGGTGTAAAAGGGAAGGCTTGGTTTTATTAGTCATGATGTCTGCAGCTGGTCCAATGAAAAACTGTACAAAAGAGATGGTTTGCATCCATCAAAGAAAGGGACTGAGTTACTTGGCATTAAATTCACAGATTTCCTGGATAAACATTTAAACTGAACAGCGGGGAAAGAGAATTAATGGATTCAGAACATCTCTGTCCCCAGCAACCTAAAACTGATAAGGATACCAGTGCATGCAAAATAGATGTTTGTGCAGGTAAGATTATCAACCTTGATGCCAACCAAAACCAAGCATTTAATAGTGAGTGCCATACCATGTTCACTAATCAAACAGGTGGCAAGAAAGTAGGGGCAGGCAGGCACAACACAGGTTATGTAGACAGGAAACACAATGTCAGGCATAAAGATCTCAAGTGCCTATATACAAATGCACAAAGTCTGGGGAACAAGCAGGGTGAACTCGAACTATGAATGCATGAAGGTAAATATGATATAGTTGGAATAACAGAAACTTGGTGGAATGAAACCTATGACTGGAATATACTGGTAGAAGGATACAAACTATTAAGAAAAAAACAGACCCCATAAAAGAGGAGGTGGAGTTGCACTGTATGTAAAGGACCACTATATTGCTACAGAAATGCATGAAACCAAAGATGAAAACCTCCTAGAATGCATATGGGTCAATATAAAAGAAAAAAAGAATGACATGGCCATAGGCGTATATTATAGGCCACCCAATCAAGCAGAAAAAAATAGATGTCCTTTTTGCCAGCCAACTAACAAACATATGCAGGAAACACACTACAATAATAATGGGAGACTTCAATTATCCTGATATCAATAGGAAAACTAATTCTGCATCAAGTGAGAAATCAAATAAGTTCCTTACCAACCTAGCTGACAACTTGGTTGTCCAAAAGGGAGAGGGTGAAACTAGAGGGACAGCCATACTGGACTTAATTCTTACAAACAGAGAAGAAATGATAGAGGGAGTTGAAACTGCAGGAACCTTGGGTGAGAGTGACCATGTCATACTAGAATTCAACATAACACAAACACAAGCAACAGAACATAATGACACCAGAGTCTTGGATTTTAAAAGACCTGATTTCAATAAACTCAGAGAGAACTTGTGAAAGATTCCATGGATGAAAATCCTAAAGGGGAAAACAACTCGAGAATCTTGGGAAACTCTAAAAAGTATGATCATAGAAGCCCAGACCAGCACAATGCCACTGAGAAAGAAAAACAAGAAATCCAAGAAGAAACCAGCATGGCTACACAAAGATCTCTCTGGCAAATTGAAAGAAAAAAAGGACAAGTATAAAAAATGGAAAGAAGGACATACAACTAAGACAGGATATCAGCAGATAGCCAGAATCTGCAAAGACGAAGTCAGGATAGCAAAGGCTCAGAATGAACAAAGACTTGCAACAAAAGTCAAAGATAATAAAAAAAAAGTTTCTTCCAACATATAAATAACAAGAAAAAAATCAAGTCGGTCCACTAAAGAGAGAAGATGGCAAGGAAGTAACAGGCAACAGAGAGAAAGTAGAACTGCTTAACTCATTCTTTGCCTCTGTCTTCACGCAAAAAGAAACTATTGCTCAACCCACCAAAAACATAACTGTAAAAGACAGACCAGAAATAAAAGTTAAAATAAGCAAAAAAAAAAAAAGTAAGAGAACAACCTGTCTGATCTTGATGAAAACAAATCACCGGGGCCTGATGGATTACATCCCAGAGTTTTAAAGGAGCTGACAGAGGTCTTCTCAGAACCACTGCACCATATCTTTCAAAAATCATGGAGCACCGGGGAACTACAAGAGGACTGGAAAAGAGCTTCAAAAAAGGAAAAAAACCAGACCCAGGAAACTATACACCAATCAGCCTAACATCAATACCCGGGAAGATACTGGAAAAAATAATAAAAAAAAAACAGATCTGCCAATATCTAGAAACAAGTAAAGTAATAACTAGCAGTCAGCACAGATTTGTTAAAAACAGATCATGCCAAACCAATCTTATTTCATTCTTCAACACAGTGACTAAATTAATAGACCAGCAAAATACTGTGGACATAATATATTTAGATTTCAGCAAGGCATTTGATAAAGTAGACCACAACCTATTTCTTAGTAAGCTACAAAAAAGTGGAATAGATAGCACCACCACTAGATGGATTTGCTGGCAAACCATACTCAAGGAGTAGTCCTTAATGGGTCTAAGTCTACATGGAGGGAAGTAAGCAGTGGGGTGCCACAAGGTTCCGTCTTAAGCCCAGTACTCTTCAATATCTTCATTAATGACTTAGAAGAGGGAATAGAAGGGGAACTTACCAAATTTGCAGATGATACTAAGCTGGCAGGAATAGCTAACACCCAAGAAGATAGGCTCAAGATCCAGATGGATCTTGACAGACTAGAACACTGGACCATATCTAATAAAATGAAATTCAATAAAGAGAAAAGTAAAGTCCTACACTTAGGCAAGAAAAACCAAAAGTACACATATAGACTGGATGAAACCAGGCTCAATAGCAGTAACTGTGAGAGGGATCTTGGAGTCTTAGTGGACAGCCAGCTAAATATGAGCCAGCAATGTGCAGCAGCTGCCAAAAAAGCTAATGCAATCCTAAATTGTATTAACAGAGGGATACAATCAAGATCAAGGGAAGTAATACCACTCTATAAAGCCTTAGTAAGACCACACCTAGAGTACTGCATCCAGTTTTGTTCACCACATTATAAAAAAGATGTTGAGACTCTAGAAAAAGTACAGAGAAGAGCAACCCAGGATGATTAGGGGACTGGAGGCTAAAACATACAACGAACGGTTGGAGGAACTGGGCTTGGCTAGTCTAGTAAAGAGAAGGACCAGGGGAGACATGATAGCGGTCTTCCAATATTTGAGGGGCTGCCACAGGGAGGAAGGGGTCAAGCTATTTTCTAAAGCTCCTGTAGGCCAGACAAGGAATGACGGATGGAAACTGAACAAGGAGAGATTTAACCTGGAAACAAGGAGAAACTTTCTGACAGTGAGAACAATCAACCAATGGAATAGCTTGCCCTTGGAAGTTGTGGGAGCGCCATCAGTTGAGACCTTCAAGAAGAGATTGGACTGCCATTTGTCAGAAATGGTGTAGGGTCTCCCGTTTGGGTGGGGGGTTGAACTAGATGACCTACAAGGTCCCTTCCAACTCTGATTATCTGTAAGATTTTAGTTTTAGGAGTAGTTTGTTGTATACCACTGAATCAAAGGCTTTACAGAAGTCTATGTAGATTGAGTCTATTGTTTTGCCCTGATCGAGTTGTGTAGTCCATATGTTTTTGTAGTGTAAGAGTTGCAGATTGCAGGATAGTTTTTTTTTCTGAAACCAAATTGTTTATTAGAGAGTAGGTTGTTTGTCTCTAAGTGGAGGATGATGGATTGGTTAATAATTGATTCCATGACTTTACAAGTGACCCAGCATAAAGTGATTGGTCTGTAATTTTCAACTAGGCCTTTTTGAAGATGGGGATGACCTTGCCTTGTGGCCATAGTTTTGGCAAGGAACTGGTCCTGAAAGAATTTTCAAAGATTATGCTTAGAGGTTCTGCTATGGCAGTGGATAGCTTTTTTAAGAAGTAGTCACATATTCCGTCCGGTCCAATAGATAGAGATGGTTTTAGATTTCGTAGTGCTTTTTCAACATTGTCTTCTGTAAAATCAATATTTATTAGATCATTATAGTTTTTTGTGGTTCGGCTAGGAAATACTGGGAATGATCCATTGCTGTTTACAAATACTGAGCCAAAGAATGTGTTAAAGATGTTGGCTTTAATGGTGTCATTGTTGCAGTCTTTACCATTAAGTCCTATCAGGGGTCGGATGGACCTTGAGTCTTTTAGTTTGTTGTTCACAAAATTGTAAAAAGCGTGGGTGGAATTGGTGCGTAGAAGGTTTTCCTCTTGTTTAATGTGATAATTGGTGCATTCAGTCTTTATCTGGTGGCATAAATTTTTGTATCGGCTTTTGAAGTTGGCAAAGTGACCAGATTTGTTTTTCTGCCAGAGTGATCTCTTTTGGGATTGAAGTTTCCTTATTGTTATGGGTAATCTGGTTTTGTTTGTTTGTTTGTTTTGTGAGTTGTTATTGGTACATATAGTTTGATGACTCTTTTGACTTCAAGTAAAAATACGTTGTAATGGTTTTCAAAAGTATTGCATCCAGTGAATAGAAATTGCCAATCAAGGGATGAGAGATCGTTGTCTATAAGATCATAGTTGCCTTTTTTGAAGTTATAATTGGGGATTACATCATTGTGATGATTTTTGTGTGGGCGTATGTTGAGACAAAAGTATTCTGATCATAATCAGTTCAAGAAGTTATCCTTTTAGAAAATATATTCACCTGGTTTACTCATTGAATAATAAATTCCGTAGTTAATGTTTCCATACAGAAATAACCACAATAATTTCCATATTTCTGACATTGCCCAAAATTGATAGGATTGTGTTTTCCCCTGAAGATGTCAAACATAGAACCATAAAATGATTAACCTATTTTTGAAAGTTAACTACAGATTAAGATTTGCATTACTCTGTTAACTTTTTTACAATTTTAAATAAATGGCATTAAATGTTTTAAATGGCATTAAAAATCAAATTCATCAGATTCCTTAATCTACATTGTATCTCTCACACATTCTGTGTTACAAAGAGAAGCTCATTTTATGCTTTCCCAATTATAGCTGTAGGTTATCTAATGTAATTTTACAGAACTTGTAGAACAAATTTCTATCAGGTTTGTAAACCACACATTTATATACATTCAGATAAGTTTATCTTGACTGGAAAGGCTAATCTGATGCTAAAGCTACATTTTATATAATTCGTATGTAATAATGGAAACAAATGTTCTGAATTGCCATTCATACCCACCATATACAGGTATTTTAACTTTGTAGATAGGATCAAGATTTAAACTCTAATTTTAACCTAAAATAAGTGAAGAGGTCACCATATCAGTGATCACCAAAATCTAAGGAAAATATTCTTCTACTTTAAAAAAAAAAAACCAAAACTGTCCACTGGGTTTATTATTATTACAGGAGTTTGGGATTGCCAGGTGTGCCATGAGATAAGGATGCCAAATTTAAAACAAGTGTGATAAGACAGCTTAAAAAAAACCTTTCTAAATCTAATCCAAGAAAGTTTCCCTTGGTATGTTTGTAACTGTCTTCTAGATCATTGTATGGCATCTTTGAGACAGAGGGTTTTTTGAAAAGTCAAAATGGCAGTAAACAATCATGCAAACAAAGTTCTTTCCACACGTGGATATGGTTGCATTTTGACCTTCCCCCTGGATTTCTCTGATGTACTGATTTGTTTGTTTGTGGATGTGTCATTATAAGTGTTTGACAAAACCAAAAGTTACAGTAGATTTAACCATGCTATCTGATCTTAATTATAAACTGTGTTTTATTGCAAATCATAAATAAAAGCTATAGGTATATATTGTTTGGGTTCTCATCAGTTCCTGTTAGAATCTGGTCCAATTCAGTTGGTTCTTTATAAAAACCATATATTTTAGCATCTTTTTCATATCTTAACTTTATTTGTACCTGTGGCCACCATGCCGAATCTATTCCTTGACTATTCAGTTCCTGTTTACTTTTCAATTCTCCCTTCTCATTCAAAATATCTTTATATCTTATGATCTGTATCAATCACATTTGGGTGTATCAATGCCTCCATCATGGAGAGCCATACTGGTATTTTAAAATAGTGTTTTTCCTTAATTTTTACCCATACTGAAAACAGAGCGTTTCTAATGTAGTGTCTTTGGAAATAATTGTGAATTTTATTTTTCCCATATGATAGAAAGTCATGCCACCCCAATTGCAAGTCGTGACCCTCCAAAGTTAATAATCATCTATGTCTTCTTTTAGCCATATAAGTGACATGCCTGGTAATATAACTCCCAATCTGGCAGCCCAAAGTCTCCACTATTATTAGAGTCTAGTAACAGTTTCACACTTATTCTTGCTTTTTTTACCTTGCAAAATACATTTTGATACAAATCTATTTAATTCCTCAAAGTATTTCTTTTCTAGCTTTATTGGAATTGTTTGGAACAGGTATAGTAATCTTGGTAGAGTATTCACTTTAATAGTGGCTATTCTTCCAATTAGTGATAGCTGCAAGTTTTTCCACTTTTCCAAGTCAAGATTAATTTTCTATATCAATTTAGCATAATTATCTTCTTTTATAGTTGCACATCTCACTGATAGATATTTTACTTTCTTTACTATATGAATACCTATCTTCTCCAATAAAGCTTTTTTTTCTGTTCCTTTACTAGAATTTTAGTTTTCTCTTTGTTTATTTTTAATACTGCAACTTCCCTACAGTCATCTATTTTCTTCATTAATTTGGGTCCAGTTGTTTGTGATTCCTCTATGATAAATATCAAGTGATCTGTAAATGCCTGTAGTTTGTCTTTTTCTTTTTAATTTCCATCCCCTTTATGTCTGTGTCCTGCCAAATGTTTCTATTTAACACTTCCAATGTCAAAATGAATAATAAAGGAGACAATGGACATCCCAGGTATTGTTGGGGTTCCTAATAGAAGAAATTATTAAAACTTCCCAACCCATGCAGATGACCTAAGCCATAATATAACTGAACAAAGAAAAAAAATACAACTTTGAAGATTAAATCCAGGGCTGGGATTTTACCGATTCAGCCCAGTTCGGGCAAACTGGTAGCTCCGAAGATCAGCTGGGAGAGAACTAGTTAACTCTGATGATCAGCTGTTAGGCCCACCCACCTGGCTCTAGTCTGTGCTTTATTTCTGGGTTTTCCAGCTCAGCTGCTTCGAGAACACAGAAGATTGCCACGCCTCAGCTGTTTTACACACCCAGCTTGCAGCAAAAGGTGAGTTGCAGAGAGTTTGCAGCCGAAATTCAACTCACAAAGCACACACAGATGACTGATTCCGCAGGATTCATTAACTTCTTTATATTACATAATAACATGAAGTAAAGTTTATAATACCATTAGTAGTTTCTTGCAATGAGATAAAGCAAAAACACAAGCAGATGAGAGAATAGCAGAGACCAGTTTCAGTTTCACTTTAGAGCTGAGAGCACGGAGCTAAGCCACGCCCAGATTCCTTCCACTCTCAGCCCCCAATTCAGCCCCCATTCGCTGACCTTGTTAACCATGTCTTGTTAAGTCCAGTGGTCCCCAATCTTTCTGGCTTTGTGGATTGCTGGCAATGGTGGAAGCAGCAGGAGAGAGAGAGGGGAGGATTCCATGCAAGGACCAGAGATGCATCTTTGTGCATGCAGCTCCATTTTCCTGCTGCTTCTGCAGCCTGGTTCTGAACAGGTCTCAGCCCAACACTGGGTCATGGCCTAGAGGTTGGGACCCCTGGTCTACCCCTAAGCCCAGCAGCCTAATTAATTATGATGCTTTAGGATTTATTTTACTATTGCAAAAAGGTAGAGAAAAATGCTGCTGTTATTTATTTCTCCTCATACCCATCCTCCAATTAGTCTGTGATCTCCAAAACATTTTTGCTTTTCCAGCTGACAAGAAGAAACATGCTGGATGTTCTTTTTAAACCATGGCCATCCTACTGAAATCATAACACCATTCGTATCATGACGTTTTCATCCCAGTGACGCCTATGGTGTAAATTGAAATAATTGTGTCATAAGGCAAATGATGTACAGTAAGTCGTGTCAGTATTGATGTGCTTCTTCAGGTGGATGACCAGGTTGATAATATCTTCTCTTAGGAATTATTGGAGGCAAGGAAGTAAAGGAGGACAAACATCTGGAATTAGATGCACCTGAGAAACTGTCTTACTCTGACAGGCTTGGTACCCCACTCATGGAAAAAGAGGCATGCTGCAGACCTCATTGATCGAGGAATTCTGGCTGGCAGGTCTAGAAGAGCAATCTTTTCAGTTATGAACCTCAACCTTTCAAATTTATTGGCTCTGGAGGTAAGCCCACACACCTTCTGGATCTTCCAGAAGGCCTCAAAACCTGGTTTTGCTGATTGGTGTGGGGTCTGGTGGGGTGCACTTTTTTCTGGAGATTGCTGGTGGAGAAAGAGCCAAGATCCTACCTCCATACCACTTGTGTACTTGGTTCCTAGTTACTTGAGGGTCTGTCACAGAGATGAAGGGGTCCACTTAATCTCCAAAGCACCTGAGGGCAGGAAAAGAAATAAAGGATGAAAGATCATTTAAGAGAGATCCAACTTAGAACAAAGTCCTGACAGTGAAATCTATTAATCAAAGGAATGCCCCAGGAAGCTGTGGTGCTTGGGTTTTAAGAACAGATTGGACAGCCATTTGTCTGGAATTAAATAGGCAGAGGATTGACTAGAAGAGCTCCAAGGTATCTTTGAAGCCTATTATTCCATGTTCTATGTTCTAACACATGAGACTCTGTCTGTAGAATATCCATCCATCCATCTATCCATCCATCCATCTATCCATCCATCCATCCATCCATCCATCCATCCATCCATCCATCTATCTTTCTATCTATCTTTCTATCTTTCTATCTATCTATCTTTTTTCTATCTATCTTTTTTCTATCTATCTATCTTTCTATTTATCCATCGATCTATCTATCTTTCTTTCTACCCATCTTTCTATCTATCTCTCTATCTTACTATCTGTCTTTCTATCCATCTTTCTATCTATCTATCTTTCTCTTTCTTTCTATCTTTCTATCTATCTTTCTATCTATCTATCTATCTATCTATCTATCTATCTATCTATCTATCTATCTATCTATCTATCTATCTATCTATCCATCTTTATCTATCTATCTTTTTCTATCTATCTACTATCTTTCTATCTGTCCATCTTCCTATCTATCTATCTATCTATCTATCTATCTATCTATCTATCTATCTATTTTTTATCTGTCTTTTTTCTATCTATCTATCTATCTATCTATCTATCTATCTATCTATCAATCATTCTATCTTTCTATCTAGCTATCTATTTTTTATCTATTTATCTATCTATCTATATTTCTATCTGTCTATCTATCTATCTATCTATCTATCTATCTATCTATCTATCTATCTATCTATCTATCTATATCTATCTCCCACTTTTATTATTTTTACAAGTAACTCAAGGCAGAAAACATATTCCACACACCTTCCTCCTATTTTCCACACCACAATAGTCCTATGTGGTGGGCTGGGCTGGGCTGGGCTGGGAGGGAAAGACTGACCCAAGGTGACTCAGCTGGCTTTCATGTCTAAAACTCAGTCATCTGCTTTCTAGCCTGGTGCCTTGACCACTAGATCAAAGTGGCTCTTGACATGCTAAAAGTATGGCTAACAAAACAAATAACATTGCTAATTTATCAGCCACATCATGAGCAAATAAACGGTTTTCTTGGAAAAAGATTCTAAATCATCCAATCATCCATTGAAATGGAGAAAGACATAACTATCGCTCCCGATTTATATTCAGAGGAAAAAATTTGCAATCATCATTTCATGTTTTCTTACCATGAGCCGAACATTATAACATGCATTTTATATGTATGTGTGTATGTGTATGCGCGTGTGTTTACACACACACACACACACACACACACACACACACACACACATGGTCAAAATAGGGTGTTCAAAACATCCCTGTTGTAGAAATGAGTTTTTCTCCTTTGAAGAAGCTTTTCAAAAGTAGTTTCTTGAAGAGAAAATGACATTTGTCTTGAACAAAAAAAGGTGTCTACCATGCGCTAATCCTTGAAAAATGTCAAAATGGTGGCGATGAAAGTTTTGGAATTGCAAAATGGCAGTGACATTTCATGTCTTTCCCTGTGACAGGCTCTTTTGAATAGCCTTCATCAGGTAGAACTCAGACCCCTGTATCCGCTTACCCAATTGTACAGTTGTCATTTCCATTTTTATGATATCTTCTCTGAAACCTGAAAAATGCAAACCCACTAAAAGCAAAGGATTTAATCATATCTTACCAAGGAATCCACAGAGGGTGAAGGATTAAAACAATGAAGTCGAATAGGGCAGCTGGCTGTGCACCATGGCGCGTAAGTCCTGTGCCTAAAACTATCATATCCAACCACCAGATGGCACAATGATTTTGAGAGTCATTTTAAGATTTTAAGAATCTCAGACACATCATCTTAATCTGGATCATCACAATAATTCAGTCTGAGGCAATGCCTTTATTGGGAATACTGAGTCACTCATCTTGATAGCTCAAAATGAAGGACCAATGTGATGCTGTATAGTTGCCTACAGTTGCCTTGCAGTGCGGTGGGCTGCAAACTAAATAAATAAATGTACACACACACACACACACACACACACACACACACAGGTGAAACTCGAAAAATTAGAATATTGTGCAAAAGTTCATTTATTTCAGTAATGCAACTTAGAAGGTGAAACTAATATACGAGATAGACTCATTACACGCAAAGCAAGATAGTTCAAGCCGTGATGTGCCATAATTGAGATGATTGTGGCTTACAGCTCATGAAAACGCCAAATCCACAATCTCAGAAAATTAGAATATTGTGAACAGGTTCAATATTCTAGACACAAAGTGTCCCACTCTCATCAGCTAATTAAGCCATAACACCTGCAAAGGGTTCCTGAGCCTTTAAATGGTCTCTCAGTCTGGTTCAGTAGGAATCACAATCATGGGAAAGACTGCTGACCTGACAGTTGTGCAAAAAACTATCATTGACACCCTCCATAAGGAGGGAAAGCCTCAAAAGGTAATTGCAAAAGAAGTTGGATGTTCCCAAAGTGCTGTATCAAAGCACATTAATAGAAAGTTATGTGGAAGGGAAAAGTGCAGAAGAAAAAGATGCACAAGCAGCAGGGATAACCGCAGCCTGGAGAGGCTTGTCAGGAAAAGGCCATTCAAAAGTGTTGGGGACTTTCACAAAGAGTGGACTGAGGCTGGAGTCAGTGTATCAAGAGCCACCACACACAGACAGATCCTGGACATGGGCTTCAAATGTCGTATTCCTCTTGTCAAGCCGCTTCTGAACAACAGACAACATCAGAAGCATCTTATCTGGGCTAAAGAAAGACAGAACTGGTCTGTTGCTGTGGTCCAAAGTCCTCTTTTCTGATGAGAGCAACTTTTCCATCTCATTTGGAAACCAAGGACCCAGAGTCTGGAGGAAGAATGGAGAGGCACACACTGCAAGATGCTTGAAGTCCAGTGTGAAATTTCCACAGTCTCTGTTGATTTGGGGAGCCATGTCATCTGCTGGTGTTGGTCCACTGTGCTTCATTAAGTCCAGGGTCAATGCAGCTATCTACGAGGAGATTTTGAAGCACTTCATGCTTCCTTCCGCAGATGAGCTTTATGGGGATGCTGACTTCATTTTCCAGCAAGACTTGGCACTTGCCCACACTGTCAAAAACATCAAAACCTGGTTCAATGACCGTGGGATTATTATGTTTGATTGGCCAGCAAACTCGCCTGACCTGAACCCCATAGACAATCTATGAGGCACTGCCAAGAGAAAGATGAGAGACATGAGACCAAATAATGCAGAAGAGCTGAAGGCTGCTATTGAAGCATCCTGGTCTTCTATAACACCTCAGCAGTGCCACAGGCTGATAGCTTCCATGCCATGCTGCATTGAGGCAGTAATTGCTGCAAAAGGGGCCCAAACCAAGTACTGAGTACATATGCATGCTTATACTTTTCAGAGGTCTGATATTGTTCTATGTACAATCCTTGTTTTATTGATTGCATGTAATATTCTAATTTTCTGAGATTGTGGATTTGGGGTTTTCATGAGTTGTAAGCCATAATCATCTCAATTATGACACATCACAGCTTGAACTATCTTGCTTTGCATGTACTGAGTCTATATCATATATTAGGTTCATCTTTTAAGTTGCATTACTGAAATAAATGAATTTTTGCATAATCTAATTTTTCGAGTTTCACCTGTAGATACATACACACATACTTACATACAGAGATCTGTTTTGACTCTTCTGCCCTCATTTCAGCCTGGGGCTTGGCTTGAAGGAGTGATTGGAATGAAGGTTTGTGAATTTAAAGTGCTTCTTTCAACTTCATATGTCACATGATATGTCATACTTTAATGTTACATGGGTGAAAAGATACTCCTTCCATAAAATTCTAAGTTTAGACATCATTTATTTTATATAAACTTCATTGATAAGGAAGCTTACAATATACATTATTTCTCTTATGGGCAGTTAAACAGGAACTTCTGTGTCTATGAAGATTCTCGGTCATCCAGTTGTCCAAAAGGTGCTTTTTTCAAGAGGCAACTGAACTTCTGGTTTTTCTTTGAATAAGTTTTGCTTCTCATTCTTGGATTTTAGGAACTTCTCTGCTTATCTGAAAAAATATTCAGATGTCGTGATGAATCTTTGTCTATGAAAATCAGAATTGTGCAGAATTTTGCAGTCAATGGTGTTCTCTGTGACATTCCATAGGAACTAAAGTTGTGCTCAAAAGAGACAAGATAGAAAGGATATTGATGCTGTGGAATATGTTGAAAACATGTTGGAGAGCATCATAGAGACCCAAGAAAAATAGATCATAGAACAAATCACTGCAGTGTACTCTCTTGAGGCACAAATAACCAGGCTCCAATACTCATGTGTTGGACACATTATGCAAAGATCTCCATGGGTGGGATTCTACCAGTTTGCACCTATTCACTAGAAACAGTTGTTAACTTTTTAAGCAATTCGGAGAACCAGTTGTTAGAAGAAATCTTTTGTTTTGTTTTTTTTCTCATTTTACAGGCTTAATCCTGTAAGGAAGGCATTCCTTACATTCTGTAGTTGTAGCTTACAGAAACTGCCTTTCCATGAACCTTTATTACATTCTTGGCAAGACTAGACTTCTTGTCTCTGGAGCTTCTCTGGAGTTTTTTTTTTTTTCTTCTCCTTTGCTGGTACTTTGCTTGTGTCCAGCCAGAAATTGACATAAGTATAGCCATTTCACTTGAAAACCTGACAGATTGACTTTCTTAAAGGAGAAGGGTTGTTTTAAGCTTTTTACCCTGCTGTTAGGGGGAAATGCTCCCCTGCTGGAGGAAATAATTGAGGAAATAATTGAATAACGAAGCAGAGCTGCCAGAAAGAAGCTTCTAATGACATGGAACCAAGATGCAAGGCTTCTTGACTAGCTAGAAAGATTGACATTCAAATGCAAGTTTACATATCCTTTCTGAGTTTTACCAGTCTAAAACTGGTTTTTGGTGAAGTTTAATTCTGTCCTTGGTGACGTTTAATCCTGTGTTTATTGATGGGATAATTTTCCCTATTCAGCTTTGTTGGAAGGAAAAACTTCCTGAAAAGAAACTGGGTTGAGAAATCTGGCTAGTTCCTGTGTCTATTTGGTCTGGTAATTGGTTTAACAAGCAACAGCTACTGTTGTGATTTAATTATTTGTGTTGTGTTTGAATTTTTTCCTGCCTCATGGTTTGTTTTTCTATCTGGGAGGGGGTCTTCCTTCACTGCTTTAGTGGTATCTGGCACTGTCTTTTTGGGATGTACTTCCAAGAGGCAGGATGCAAGCTTGGCAATTATTTTTTTACTGCCTTGTGATCTTTCCTTAAATCTGGATAGATTTCCTTAGGATATCTTGTGAGGCGAATGAGACCAGCTGGTATCTTTAAGTGGTACAAATGGATCTAGGGATTGCTTCTCCTGGGTGTGCTCTTTCTGGAGAGCTTAAATGATCTCTCTGCTAAAGGGTTTCACTTTATGAGCAAGAGCTGGCTGCTGATAGTTATCATTGCATTTTAACTATTTTAATTTCTCAAGATGCTGTGGCACCCTGCCTGATTTATAACTCTGGCTTGCGGATCTTTTTAATGTAACGATTGGTATTTAGGGCAGCTTTTTGCAAGCAAAGAAGCTTTTTGCATTTTTGTACAGGTAATCCTTGACTTACAACTTAGTGACCATTCAGTTACAATGGCACTGAAAAAAGTGACTTGTGGCCATTTTTCACACTTATGACCATTGCAGCATCCCCACAATCATGAGAGGCCAGGCAAGGAGTAGTGCCCCTCAATGTAAGTGATGTTGAATTGGCTACGTCCACCCAGTCACATGACCACCAAGCCATGCCCACCAACTAAGCCATGCCACTGAACCAGTTGTTAAAAAATTTGAATCCCACCCCTGTCTGGAAAAATCTGTAGTGCTGAAAAAAGTGAGAGAGTAGAAGAGAATGACCAGTAGCAAAGTGCAAGGACTTGTTTACAATGGGGATGGATGCATCTGTTGGAAGATCTGAAAGGCCAATCTGAATTCAGAACATTCTGAATAAGGTTTATCTATGGGATCACTAAGAGGTGACTGCAAGTTGATGGCATCTAATCAATAAGTCAATGAATGCTTCCTGGTAACTCATTTTTGCTACAAGTACTCCTTGACTTACAACCACAAGTGAGCTCAAACTTTCCATTGCTAAGCAAGAACAGTTGTTAAGAGAGAGTTCTGGCCATTTTTATGACCTTTCCTGGCACTCTTGTTAAGTGAATCATTGCAGTTGTTAAGTTTGTAACACAGCTGTTAAGTGAATTTGGTTTTCTCACTGACTTTGGAGAAGTCACAAAAGGTGATCAAATGATGCTGGGACCATGGTGGGATTCAAATATTTTTACTACCAGTTCTGTGGGTGTGGCTTGGTGGGCGTGGCAGGGGAAGGATAACTGTAAAATCTCCAGTCAGAGGTGGTATTTGCTGGTTCTCCAAACTACTCAAAATTTGTGCTACCGGTTCTCCAGAACTGAACAGAACCTGCTGAATGCCACCTCTGGCTGGGACACTACAACTCTCATAAGTATGAACCAGTTGCCAAGTGTCTGAATTTTGATTACATCTCTATAGGAATGTTGCAATAGTTGCAAGTGTGAAAAAGTCATTTTTTAAAATAATTTCAAATGCTCACTAAACAAATGGTTATAAATCAAAGACTACCTATATACTTTAAAAGAAGAAAAGGATGGGAAAGATGGGGGGAAAGGAAGGAGAAAGGAAATAAATCTAAGAAATATCTTGTAAAATTTAATAGGAACAGAATGCAGGCAAAGTTCCAGCCTTCACATTATTTTTCCAATACAACACAGATCCCTTGACTTAATCAGATAGGTTAAAATAGAATGTCTACCCCATGTAGAAACCACTGCCTGCATTTTGACTGCCGTCCAACTCACTCCAAGTTATAACTTCAGTGTCAGATTAAATGACCTGATGTTCTGCTTTCAGCACTCACATACACCAATTTGCTTTAATTAATTTTCTCTAAGCGATAATAATGCTATTATAAAATCATAGCAAGAAGACAAACAGCTCCATTACCTAGTACAGTGAAGTTGTTTCACTTAAACAAACATTCCCATTAATGTTGCATGCAAAAGAATCCCTCAACTTGGCATGCAGCATAAAAGCTGCCACTACCCCGGGCAGCTGCTCACCTGAAACTCTTATGCCACTAATATTTAAAATGGCTGGAATGAGACTTAATAACATGTATTGCAATGAAATTCAGGGGAATATTTTAATACCCACCGAGAGCATTTACAAAGGTGGAAATTTAAATGCAAGGATAATTACGGCACAAAGCAATAAAGAGAGGTGTTGTATTAGAAGCCTATTTTGTAGCGCCGCAATGTTATACACACTGAGTGCATGCTGTGTAGCGATGGGGGGGTGTTTAAAAAAAAAGAGTTGTTTTTTTATACTAACATGCAAAATAAAACACTTCAGAGTAGAGCTCAGAAATAGAGAAACCCCCAACTTCAACAGACATTCTGCAGAATTTCTATGGAACAACTCTGCAGCATCCTCAGAATGTGGTCAAAAGAACTGGTCTGTGATCCAGGCTGTGAAAGTGTGATCAAAACTTCACATGCTGTACACAAAAAAACAGATGCAATTCTGGTCAAATTATCAGAGTCATCCTTTTGGGTTTTTTTTATTGTACCCTATAATTATAGGCATGAACATAATTTGGTCTAGGATAGGGTGTCAAAATTGATTTCATTGAGGGCCGCATCAAGGTTGTATTTGAACTCAGAGGCCATGGTGGGTGTGGCCAAGGTGGGCATGGCAAGCTCAATGTCACTCATGTTGGGGGCATGTGTGGTGGTCAAATGCTAAAGCAGGACTTCCCCCAAACCCTCCCTCCCTCTCAATTAAATTTCCTCCTTCCTTCCTTCCTTCCTTCCTTCCTTCCTTCCTTCCTTCCTTCCTTCCTTCCTTCCTTCCTTCCTTCCTTCCTTCCTTCCTCCCTTCCTTCCTCCCTCCCTCTCTCACTTCCTTCTTTTCTTTTTCCTTCCTTCTTTTTCCTTCCTTCTTTCCTTCCTTCCTCCCTCTCTGCCTTCCTTCTTTTCTTTTCCTTCCTTCTCTTTCCTTCTTTCCTTCCTTCCTTCCTTCCTTCCTTCCTTCCTTCCTTCCTTCTTTCCTTCCTCTCTCCCTTCCTTCTTTTCTTTTCCTTCCTTCCTTCCTTCCTTCCTTCCTTCCTTCCTTCCTTCCTTCCTTCCTTCCTTCCTTCCTCTCTCCCTTCCTTCTTTTCTTTTTCCTTCCTTCTCTTTCCTTCTTCCTTTCCCTCTTTCCTTCTTTTTCCTTCTTTGCTCTCTTCCCATCTTGCTTTCTTTTTCTTTCTTTTTCCTCTTTCCCTTTCTCCTTTCCTGTCCCTTCTTGGATTCTCAAATGCAAAGGGGGAAATGTTTCTCCTTTTGTTTTGTTTTATTTGTTTTGCTATCTCTCTATCAGTGAAAATGGAGCGGGGGGGTCATGTGTGGCCTTCCCAAGCTCTGTTTTCACTGGCAGAGGCACCACGGGCCAGTCCTTTGCTGTTTCCAGGGCGGTCCCATGGGCCAAATCTAAGCACCCCGTGGGCCAGATCCAGCCTGCAGACCTTGAGTTTGACACCCCTGCTCTAGGATTTAAATTATCAGATTGAAAGTGAGTTCTAGTCCAACCTTAGGCATGAAAACAAGCTAAAACAGATAACAAATAAGCAGAGTTGGAAGGGACCTTGTAGGTCATCTAGTCCAACCCCCCACCCAAGCAGGAGACCCTACACCATTTCTGACAGATGGGAGTCCAATCTCTTCTTGAAAGTCTCAAGTGATGGCGCTCCCACAACTTCCGAGGGCAACTTCTGTTCCATTGGTTGATTGTTCTCACTGTAAGAAAGTTTCTCCTTATTTCCAGATTAAATCTCTCCTTGATCAGTTTCCATCCATTATTCCTTGTCTGACCTACAAGACGCTTTAGAAAATAGCTTGACCCCTTCCTCCTCTCTGTGGCAGCCCCTCAAATATTGGAAGACTGCTATCCTGTCTCCCCTGGTCCTTCTCTTTACCAGACTACCCAAGCCCAGTTCCTGTAACTGTTTTTCATGTTTTAGTCTCCAGTCCCCTAATCATCCTGGCTGCTCTTCTCTGTACTTTTTCTAGAGTCTCAACATCTTTTTTATAATGTGATGAACAAAACTGGATGCAGTACTCTAGGTGTGGTCTTACTAGGGCTTTATAGAGTGGTATTAGTACCTCATTTGATCTTGATTGTATCCCTCTGTTAACGCAACTTGGGATTGCATTAGCTTTTTTGGCTGCTGCTGCACACTGCTGGCTCATATTTAGCTGGTTGTCCACTAAGACTCCAAGCTGAATTACTCTGGGCCTGTCTCAGCTCAATTCAACTCACAAAATTGTTACTTTGGGGAAAACAGAAGAAGGAGCTCCGTTTTACAACTGTTGTTTAGTGATTATTCAAAGTTAGAACATCAGTGAAAAAAATGACATATGACCATTTTCCACACTTATGATCATTGCAGCATCCCCTTGGTCACATGATTTACATTTGGATGCTTGACAGTTGTTTCGTATTTATGACGGTTGCAGTGTCTCGGGATCCTGTGGTCCCCTTTTGCTTCTGACAAGCAATGGGGAATCCAGATTAATTTAACAACCGGATTATTAACATAAGAACTTCAATGACTCACTTAACAAATGTGGCAAAAAAAAGTTGTAAAACGGGGCAAAATTCACTTAACAAACTTCTCATTGAACAACATAAATTTTGGCCTCGATTGTGGTCATAAATTGAGGAATACCTGTGTTAGTTATGTTTGCCTTGGTGGCGCAGTGGTTAGAGTGCAGTACTGCAGGCTACTCCTGCTGACTTGCCGGCTGCCAGCAGTTTGGCAGATTGAATCTCACCAGGCTCAAGGTTGATTTCCATCCTTTCGAGGTGGGTAAAATGAGGACCCAGATTGTTGGGGGCAATATGCTCACTCTGTAAACTGCTTAGAGAGGGCTGTAAAGCACGGTATATAAGTCTGAGTGCTATTGCTATTATTTGCTGCCTTAAGTAATTCATCAAAGCGATAAAGGTGGGATTAAAATAATTTTAAAAACGACTGTAGGTACACAAAGTATTCTGTGAAGATCATTACAATTTTAACTTGCAGTTAAACATTTGGCTTCCTTCTGGAGGAAAAAGCCCACACATACATCACCCCCTTGCCCAAATGCTGGGCAAAGAGTACAAAAGCAAAATTCCATTTGTTTTGCCCAACAAAGTGCCTTTTGTAAGCTGCTAGAGCTGAGTGATGGTTGAGAGATGTAAATGCCTCTTTCGAACTCATTTTTAAAATGCACACCACACTCACCAGCTATGGGGGGGCTTAATTACAATCAATGGAATAATTAAAGGGGAGGGATGTGCATTACGAAACAGATATGAATAGGAAGCATATGCGTAAGTGCATCTTTGGGCAAATGCATTAGAAGCACAAGACTGTCATTACCCCTCTGAAATCACATTTCTATTTGCTTACATGCCTGGGAAAGAAACACCTATAGCTTTTGAATGCAAATCCTGAATTATATTGATACTAGATCGTGGGATCTGATTTTTGTTTTTTGTTTTGTTTTTCTGAGCATCTGTAATCCCAAGTATGAAGATAGCTCTGTACTTATTATTAATTTTAAAATTAATAAGAGTTTTCTGAACTTTAAGTAGCATTATCCACCCTCTCCATTTCAAGACTATAGGTGATACTCATTTTCATAAGCTGCTAGAGTTAAGTGGTACTTATGAGGAGTAGTAGCACTTCTTCAGCTAATGTTCAAAGTTTTAATGACACTGAACTAGAAGATTTACAGCTGGTCCTTCAAGATGCAGCCATTCCAATATCCCTGTGGCCACATTATCATGGTTTGGAGTGTCTTGATTATTATCCATTTATGATTATCACAATGTCCCCGGTCACGTTTGCAAGCAAAGTCAATGGAGAAGCTGGCAGGAAGTCTCAAGTCATATCATGTGACATTGCAGTTAAGGACTGCAACCAGAACTGCTGAAAGTGCTGTCATAAATTAGCAGGGTCACATGATTTTCCACTTTATGATGTTCATTTAGTGACAGAGTCCCAGTTCCAATTACAGTCTTAACTGAGAAATGCTTGTAATACATGAGAAGGGAGAAGCCCAGTGGTGGTATTCTACCAGTTTGACCCAGTTCAGGCAAAACAGCAGTAAAAAATGTTATCTTTCAGCTGAACCAATAGTAAAAAAACAGCTGCCGGTGCAGCCAAATGGTATTTTTCCCCCTCCCAATGATTAGCTGTTCCGATGATCAGCTGTGCTGGGATCTCCCTCACTGTCTTACTGCTTTGCCAAGGAGGCTTCCCTGAGGCCCAGGGAACAAAAAACAGAGTGTGGGGTAGGGGTGCTGTAAAAAAAGAAGAAGAAGCCACGTCCATCCAATCACATGGCCACACCCAGCTGGCCATGCCTACCTAGCCACGCCCACAGAACCAGTAGTAAAAATATTTGCATGCCACCCCTGGAGAAGCCCGATCATACAATCACAGCTATACTCCTGTCTAATGCATATGCGGACTCTCACTCAGGGGTGGGATTCTACAGGTTCGCACCTATTCGCTAGAACCAGTTGTTAACATTCTAAGCAGTTCGGAGAACCGGTTGTTAGAAGAAATTACTGGCCTAATCCTGTAAGGAAGGGAGGAAGGAAACATTCTGGTGTTGCTTACAGAAACTGCCTCTCCATTAACCCTTATTACATTCTTGGCAGGACTAGACTTCCTGCCTCAGGAACTTCTCTGGAGTATTTTTCCCCTCCTTTGCTGGTACTTTGCTTGTGTAGTGACCATTCAAAGTTACAATGGCACTGAAAAAAGTGACTTATGACCATTTTTCACACTTACAACTGTTGCAGCTTCCCCACAGTCACGAGAGGCCAGGCGAGGAGATGCGTGCCTCGATGTGAGTGATGTTGAGTTGGCCATGCCCAGCCAATAACATGACCACCAAGCCACGTCCACCCAATCACGTGACCACCAAGCCACAACCACCATCTAAGCCATGCTCACAGAACCAGTTGTTAAAAATTTTGAATCCCACCCCTGCTCTCAACTCAGAATTTTCTTCTATCTGCAGTACATGGTATGATAGTTTAAGCCAACATTGCTTCATCACAATTTGTTTTTCCTCATAAACAAAGAGTGAAACCAGCCCGTTCCATAAGCAAAATTGGTTACAGCGTAATTATTCCAAGCTCTTTTCCTCTTGGTTCAGTTTTATTGGTCTCTACAAATAATAATTGGCCTAAGCAAAGCATTTATTACTACTTTACAACATGTTTTGGATCACTGAAGACCTTATTAAATGAACACATCTATAAAAAGAGTCTGTGATTAAGTGACTTTTGCAGTAAAAAAAATGGGTTAGTACCCTGTCTTAATGCTGACATCGAGCCTTATGTCCAATTTGAAGCATCTTTTATTAATCTGGAATGGCTTGAACTTGAATGGCAAATGTTACAGAAATTAAAACAGTCCAAACTTGCAACAAAGGGATTTCAATCATCTGTACAGGAAGGTTGTTTTTTTTTTCCCCTTTGCAAAGAATTGAAATTGGCACCATGGCGAGAAGCTGCATCTGCAAAACAGATTTTACAAACTTCTGTAATACTTCAAGAACCTGAAAATATGATGTTTCTTTTCACACTGAAAAGATAGGACAAAAATAGTGCATTTTTGCAGTGGTGCAGCTAGAATGTATTGCTTTCAACTGCCATATACCTTTCTTGATATGGATGGTGGGGCGGTGTTGTGGGATATTAATAATGTATGGTTGTTATTGACAATCAGCGTATCTGGTGAAATAATTCTGTAAGCGCCAAAGCATTTGCTGAATGGGTTCTGCCATATTCTGATCACCACATCTATCAAAGCAGTTGGCAGGGATTTATTCTTGCTTTCCAATGATAATTTGGGTGACTCGTTGGTGATGATGTTCTGGACTGTGGTCCTATTGTGCTGTAATTGCACCACTGTGTTGCAACACAGTGCTCCTGTTGCAAACAGTTTCTGCAAATACTTTTTGTCTCAGTTTCACTATCAAAATGCACCAATCACTGCATTTCCTACATCAAGATATTTATGCAATAGTAACTCATGTCTTAATGATCACTTAGGTGAGCTACTACACTTTGGTCTGTTTATGGCTCTCTTTAGAAAGAATCTGGAAGCCACAGTTAGCATCCAGACCCCTGTAACAAGTTCTCAGTTCTGAACAGAGGTTTTCTTGTTTGGCAACTTTAAAATATGGACTTTAACTTCCAGTATTCCCTAGCCAACATGCTGGAGAACTAATATTAAGCATGCTGTCTGGGGAATTCTGTGAGTTGAAGACCATATGTCTTAATGTTGCTAAAGTTAAGGAACACTAGTTTAGAGTAGCATTTTTCTGAAGTCACTGCATGGTTAACCAACTTTGAGGCTCAGTTCAGAGCATGGATTATCATCTTTAAAGCATGAGGATGCAACAGATAATATCCCACTGGAATTGAATCTTCCCATCTGTAAATAATTAAGAGAAGGCTTGTTGTATGTCCCATCTCCTGAAGAGTTACCTCAGACATTATCAACTACAGCTGTCCAACTTGCAGCCCGTGGGCCAGACGCATCACGCACTGGCCATGGCTATGCCTAATTTAACAAAGGGGGAAAAGTCATGATATGTCACATGATGAGGCTGCGATGATGCGAGTTTGACACCCTTGTTATAGACCATAAGGAAGATGATCTTGGGGGAGATGTGTTGCAACCATTATCCAGATAAGAGGGGCTTAAGTACTTTGAATGCAGAATAATAAGATACCATTCAGACATGAACCAGGCCTTCCAAATTGATTGAACTATAAGAGGAGGGGGATGTACACCAAAAACTTGTAACATTCTGTTATTGTAGCCAATCTCAACACAATTTATTTACTTTTCCTATAGAGTTAATTGGAGTGAACCTAGTGGGACTGTTAGGCATGGACCAGGCAACAGACCTCAGTAGCAACCCCAACTTATTAGATTGTCCTTAGCTTTTATAAACTACTCAAAACAGTGCTGTTTCAGCAAGGATCGGGCTTGTAGCATTGTATAAGTATCTGTGAGGTATTTCCTTACTGGGATTCGAAACAGCATGTAATTACCTTGGTATGATTTTGTTGTGACTTGGTCAGAGTTCATTTTGGTTGGGACAGACTCTGAATTCTGTCAATAAATAAATGAACAAAAGAATGATAATGAGCTATGTAGCCATATGATCCAGCATTGTCTCATGGCACACACTAAAGTCCTAAAGAAATAGCAAGAGTGTATGACAAGAGTATTCATCTTTGTCTCCACAAATCCATCAATGTCCAGTAAAAGCCATGTCTATACCATATGCACCGTGAGCAAATTCCTGAGCTCATATAATGACCACTTGTGACCTTCCCAGCCAGCTTCTTACAAAATCAATGGGTGAAGCCAGACTCATTTAACTGCATAATGCACTTAACAATCTCTCATGCCCCTGGTGGAGACTGGCTCTGAGGGAGAGGAGGAACAGCTGATAGGGAGTGGAAGTGTGACTCCGGAGGTTGTGGAGGAGGCTGGGGAAGGGCAGAGGCCGCCTGAGCAGTCAGAGGAAGAAGACCCAGGCACATCCGCTATCCATCCTAGGGCACGCAGGAGACATGGTCTCCTCAGGAGGAGAGGGCCTTGATCCTCTTCATGGGCTGCAGGTGTGAGAACTGAATAAGAGTTTGGACCTGCATACTGGCAAACGCTGGAAACAAAGCATGTTTTATTTTGGCCCGAAGTTATCTTGGTTGGCATCCTTCAACAGACTGTGCTTTGTCATCTCTTTGAATTTGGTAAATACTTCTCCTGTTCCGTTGTGGACATTTCGTCATTGTAGTTTGTTTGGTTTTTTATTTCACTTCTATCTGCTCATTAAGTTTGGACTGTATTGCTTTCTTTTGAAGACTATTTTTGAGTACGTTTTATCTCCAACTGAGTATTATTGAAGAGTGGGGCCAAGTTGGAGGCAATGAAGGACATTTATTTATGTTTTGGATTTTGTTACATTTGTGTTATCACACAACCAGAGAGATCTACTTATCCATGGAAAAAAGGTCATAAAATCAGGCATGACTCACTTAATAACCACCTTGCTTAGCAACAGAAATTCTGGTCCCAACTGTGATTGTGAGTTGACGATTACCTGTAGGTGTTTTACAAGCCCAAGCTCTGTTGGGAGCAAGATAAAACAGACTGTGTCAATCCCTTCCTAGTACAGTGATGAAAAAATAATCAATAAAAAATTTGAGAACATTCTGGAAATAACTAAACAGGACACAGGTAGTCCTCAACTTTCAACAGTTCATTTCATGACCATTCAAAGTTATGATGGTACTGCAAAGAAATGACTTATCACTATTTTTCATATGTATGACATTCTTCATAAGTACTTTCATACATATACGGTGGCATCCTCATGATCAAAATTCAGATGCTTGGCAACGGTTTCATATTTATGACCTTTGCAGTGTCCTGGAGTCATATGATCACCTTTGTGACCTTCTGACAAGCAAAGTCAGTGGAGAAGCCAGATTCATTTAACAACCATGTTATTAACTTAACAACTGCAGTGATTCACTTAACAAATATGGCAAGAAAAGTTATCAAATGAGGAAAAACTCACTTAACAAATTTCTCATTGAGCAACATCAATTTTGGACTCAATTGTGGTTGTCTGTCAAGGACTACCTGTCTTCCAAATATTTTTATTCTTGGTTTCCTGCCCACGAATTAAATATCATTGGAGGATCTCTTTGTGCTGCCCAAATGCCTAAAGAGCAATAGCGATAGCACTTAGACTTATATACCACTTCACAGTACTTTATAGCCCTCTCTAAGCAGTTTTACAGAGTCAGCCTATTGCCCCCAATAATCTAGGTCCTCATTTTACAGACTTTGGAAGGATGGAAGGCTGAGCCTAGTGAGATTTGATCTGCCAAATTGCAGCAGCCGGAAGTCAGCAGAAGTAGCCTGCAGTACTGCACTCTAACCACTGCACTACGTGGCTCATAAATGGAAGAGACTTGTCCAAAACAAACCTGAACAAAATCTAGAATCTTGAGTTCTAGATCCCATAGAGACTGCCATACTTCATCTTGAAAAATTCCTGCAGATGTATTTCTTGGCAACCTGAGAACTTGGCAGATACGTAGAATCCTCCCAATTTCATGAACATTTTAAATCCAAGGCCAGCTGTTTGTTGCTTGATAAGTTTCTTGCTTGGTATAGCATAAATCTCCTTTATGATCATTTCACTGTTGGCTTAACTGATGAATGCATTAAGGGAAAGGAATACTGGGATAAAATTTAATTCATCTTTGTAATATTGACATCCTTGCGTAGTCCCCAAGGGAGCATCCTGCTATGCTAAACACTTCACATTGGTTAACATAAGCCTGTAGGGCTTGGCTGTTGCATCAGATTGATGAGCTTTGTTATGATTATATAAGGGTCCAATAAATTAACAGCTTCTCAATAACAACAACAAAAACTCCACGTATAACAATTCGGAAGTCAGGAAAATAGCTCAGGTGCGCTGCTCCTATTTTACAAATCCTGACAGTTATTCCAGCTTATACAATCTTTGCAAAGTCACAAAATCTTTTTGGAAAGAGCCCCACCACCACCACCATGGGACTAAAATTGCAAATGAAAGAACATTAAATCAAACTCCCAATTTTGGAACTTGTCATTATAATAGATTTTAAATATAATGGCACCCATTTCCCATCAATCCACACTTCAATATTCACACCTAGGGTGAAAGGGATCAAGAAGGCAGACACAATGACACATGTCCCACTCTGCTTTTACAGGCATCGTCACTATTGTCCATTTTTTACATCCTTGTTCCTTCATGGATTCATCCTCTTTACTAGAGACAATATTTTTGGATGCTTGCTTCAGATAACTTGTTGGTTCTCCTTGGAAAATGCATTTGCTTTTCAAGAAAATTAGTACTCTGGGTTATTAAATTTATAAACTTTACATTGTAATTTTCCAACCCTCTCTAGCACCCTATCCTTCATTCCTCCATCATTTGCAATTATGGAATGAGCATGTAACCATGATTATTTACAATAGTCCCTATAGTTAAAAATAGCAATCATTAGATCTACTCTAGAAGCCCAGTAAAATAGTAGGAGAATTGCAAATGGACCACTGTGATGGATCATCCAAAATTCATTTGTTAAGAAGCATTATTTTTTATAAATATGGTGAACTAGATTTGTATTACAAATATTTGAGAATGCTATAGCCCAACACATTGGGAAAAATATTCCATAAAACATCTGTGAAAAATAAATGGTTCTGATCAGATCTTCTATTTCTTTTATACATGCCTACTCAATCTTGCCAGGCATTATGTGAGCATTCTGTGAGGCATAAGAAATCAGAAACCACGATAGAGTTCAAAAGCCCAATGAGTTTATTCCATGCAACCTAAACACAATAATCATCTACAATGCCCAATGCAAAATTGGTGTCAGATAAGAGACAGTAGACTTCAAACAAGGCTGGACTTGGGTCTCTTATGAGGATGTTGTGATTCCAAACTGTTGATGCATCTGACTCCACCCTTGGGCTCAGTTGGATCATCTCTTCTTTTTATTGTCATCATTCTTACAGTTACAACTTTGTTCTGTTTCTTTATTCATTACTGTAATATTCAGAGGTGACATCCAGCAGGTTCTGACCAGTTCTGGAGAACCGGTAGCAGAAATTTTGAGTAGTTCAGACTCTGACTGGAGATTTTATAGTATCCTTCCCCTGCAATGCTCACTAAGCCACGCCCACAAAACCGGTAGTAAAAAAAAAAAAATCGAATCCCAACACTGGTAATATCCCATTCTTTTTTTCTGGTCAAATGGAGTGTGTTGTAAACAATATGTAAATCATTGGCAAGATGAACTGTCTTCAATTTTTTTCTGCCCATTCCATGAGATTCGGGATGTTTCCCATGCTTTAGTACCCTTTGATTAAATAATGTAATTAATGGGAACTATGAAACATTCCTTCTCTGTTGCTGTATCTGCCTTGTAGAATGGTATATCTTCCACGATTCAAATGCTGAACAACTCCTATGTTCTTTTATAAGGCATTAAAGTTTTATTTCCCAGGTAGGGTGAATTTCATGTGTTTTTATTGTTTCAGTTCACTGTATTGAGAAGGTAGCTGTGAAAAATGAATGAATGAATGAATGAATGAATGAATGAATGAATGAATGAAGTTGATTATAAGCAAAAAAGGAACTTTGGGAATGTAGTACTTCATTAATATTTTTTTATATCTTAAAGAGATTTGTCTATTGTAACATTTGAGGTATGTTTAAGATAATAAAGCCATAGCACTTAGGCTTATATACTGCGTCATAGTGCTTTATAGCACTTTCTAAGCAGTTTACAGTGTCAGCATATTGCCCCCAACAATCTGAGTCCTCATTTTACTAACGTTGGAAGGATGGAAGGTTGAATCAACCTCACTTGCTTGCATTGCTGACTCAGGAAATCTAAGAGTTGAAGTCCACCAGTCATAAAACAGCCATCTTTCCCCACCCCTGTTGTATTCTAACCACTGTACCACCACAACTCAGGGTTTAAGTATGGTTAAGCTATCGGCAAAAACTTGAAAACTCATGTACAAGTTTATTATCATCAAGACAGTTATTTTTGTCTAAATAGCATTTTGAAGACTTCAATTAAATTTAGAAGACAGAAAATTGGGCAAACATTTCTCCACATTTCTCTAAGACAGTGTTTCCGAACCTCAGCAACCTTAACAGTGTATGAATGAACTTGCAGAATTAATTAATCAATTCATTCATTTCCTCATTTATGTGTTCATGTATTCATTCATTTACCCACAACATGATATACTCACAAACATCTACTAGTGTTTCTGCTTAATGCCAACTTTCCATTTTTAAGAATGTGCTGACATTCATTGGCAGCCTCACGCCACCCAGGCCTTTTGTAAGAAAAGTATGGGTATCAGTGGTAGGATTCAATTTTTTTAAACTAAAAGTTATGTGGGCGTGGCTTGGTGGGCATGGCAAGGGAAGGATACTGTAAAATCTCCAGTCAGAGGTGGTATTTGCCGGTTCTCTGAACTACTCAAAATTTCCACTATCGGTTCTCCAGAACTGGTCAGAACTTGCTGAATACCACCTCTGATGGGTATATAGCAGTGGTAGGATTCAATTTTTTTTTACTACGGTTCTGTGGGCATGGCTTGGTGGGTGCGGCTTAATGGGCATGGCAGGGGAAGGATATTGTAAAACCTGTTCTGAATCAATAAAAAGTAACTAAGCCCAAATGCAAAGCGGGTTTTGAAAGCCTGCACACCTGATTGGTCCTTAAACAACGAACAAGGATTGGCCAATATTAGGACACTTCTTATTGGGTATTAGTTGAACTTGTTGCACATATTATTGGTCAATAGGGTAGCAGCCAACCCTATAAAAGGGTTACTGCTGCCCATAGCCTTGCTCTGTTCTGTTCTATCTACTGTTATTAAAGAGTTGAAGTCACTGGTCAGATGTCTGGTCTCCATTATTCTCCAAACTTAACACTGGCGACGAGGATGGGATGCGGAGACCGAAGAGCTGACTGATCTACAGAGCAACCAACAGAGCACGTGGTCGAACACGCACTATCAACGGCAACATGGCCAGCGGTGCCGTACCACCCGCCCATTCGGACCCAGAAACCGAAGACTGGGAGTCGTACATGGATAGGTTCCAGATGTTTCTGGAGACCAACAACTTGAAAGATGCAACAGCCAGCAAAAAGAGCTGTATTTCTAACCCACTGCGGGCCTACCATGTTTAAAATGGCAAAATCACTTGCCAAGCCAGCCGAAGTAAAAGCGATGGACTGGGACGCCCTCGAGCCTTTGCTACGGGCCCACTACGCGCCACCGTGCCAACCTTAGTCAGAAGGCACGAATATTACCAGAGGGTCCAGCAGAAAGGCGAAAGCCTTGCCAACTACGTCCGCAGACCTCCGCAACCTTGGAGGCCTCTGCGATTCTCTAACTTAGAAGAAGCCCTCCGAGACCGCCTAGTCTGGGCCTAGAAGACTGCACGATCCAGAGCAAAATCATGGCTAAGGGGACATCAGCCTCACCAATGTCCTTAAAGAAGCCACTGCAGCAGAAGCAACCAAGAAGTCGGCAGCCCGAATATGCCGCACTAACGCACCGCTACGTCAACTCGCCAATGATACCTCGCCTCGCTCAGAGAGACACCCGGTATCGACTCACCACGAAGACCTAGAATCCCCGTCAGAAAGTGATGAGGAAGAGGTCAACCGACTCCGAACGGAACGAGACCAGTTCACACAACGCTCACTTCGACCTTGTGCAGGATGTGGAGCAAATCACCCACAATCCAGCTGTAAATTCCTCAACGCACTCTGCCGCGTTATGGGAAAAGAGGTCACATCGCAAAGGTTTGCAGAAGCAAACAAAACTCCAACTCCAAACCCCGACAGGCGAATGCCAGTCTTCAGGATTCATCGGCACACCCCGAGACAAACTGAATCACCAATGGGGAAGCCACTCCTACAGAAACAAACCGTCCACCACTTCCACCAGGCGGGAAGAAACCAGGCGGAAGAGACCCACCAGACAATTACCATAGGCCACGCTACATCTCTAGATGCCGGAAAATCAGAGTGAAGGGCGCTATCAAAAACAAACCTTGTGTGATGGAGGTGGACTCAGGATCATCCCTCTCGATGGTGTCCTGGAAGACGCTCCAACAGCTCGTTCCGACGATTCGCCGCCAAGACCTCAACCCTCAAAGGGTTATACTCAAAGATTACCAGGGTAACCGACCCCGCTGTCGGGTCCCGCCGATTCCATGTCTCTTTCAAGGACCGCACTGTCGCACTGCCACTGACTGTCGTTGACCGTGACTGGCCTAGTCTTTTAGGCCTGCAATGGATTCAGACCGCCGGAATCACTGTAGCCGGAGTCCACCGTGCCGAGAGCAACGATTGGGAGGAAGCCCTCGTGCAAGAATTCCAAGACATTTTCGCGAACGGACTAGGCAGAAGTACAAGGGGACCCCGATCTCATTTAACTTGAACCCTGAGGTAGCACCCATCCGCCTTAAGCGCGTCGGGTACCGTTCGCCCTGAAACCTAAAATCGACGAACAACTCGATAAGCTAATAGCACAGGGCGTGCTGGAACCCACCGACCACGCCCGGTGGAAACCCCAATAGTGACGCCTATCAAGCCTGATGGGTCACTGAGAATTTCTGGAGACTACCGGGCCACCTAAACCACGCACTTCAGCAAAGTGCATATCCAGTGCCGGTAGTGCAACACCTGCTCCATTCCCTGGGCGGCGGAAAGTTTTTGCTAAATTAGACCTAGCGCAGGCGTATCAACAATTGCCTGTAGATCCGGCCACCGCGGGAGGCGCAAACTATCGCCACGCATAGGGCGCATTTAAATGCAACCGCTCCAGTTCGGGT
Organism: Notechis scutatus; assembly: GCF_049901735.1. NCBI lineage: Eukaryota > Metazoa > Chordata > Lepidosauria > Squamata > Elapidae > Notechis > Notechis scutatus. The sequence continues at coordinate 13,048,635 of NC_142025.1, read as the reverse complement.
GAGCGCCGCTCCAGGAATCTTTCAGAGCTTAATGGAAAGGCTGTTACAAGGAATAAGAGGGGTCGTATCACGTATTTCGACGATGTACTCATCGCCGCCCCTAACAGAGACATTCTAGAAAAACGACTCCGAATGGTCTTACAAAGGTTCCAAGACGCCGGCCTCAAAGTCAAAAAAATAAATGCCAGTTATGTACCGAAGGGTGGAGTTCTTGGGATACCTCCTGGACAGTCAAGGAATCCATCCCACTGAGGACAAATTAAAGGCAATTAAGAAGGCCCCACTCCAAGGAACAAGGCAGATCTACAGGCGTTCCTTGGACTTATCAATTTTTATAACGTCTCTTTTACCCAATAAAGCAACGGTAGCTGAACCATTACATAGACTCTTAGACAAAAAAGCAACGTGGGTTTGGGGACAACGTGAACAATACACTTTCCAACAAGTAAAGAAATTGCTAACTTCTGATTCTGTACTTATGCAGTACAATGAGACTCTGCCGTTAACTATTACCTGTGACACCTCACCTTTGGGGTTGGAGCAATCCTGGCCCACGTATTACCGAACGGAGCAGAAGCTCCCGTTGCGTTTTTTCGCGAACTTTAGCTAAAGCTGAAAGAAATTATAGTCAGCTGGATAAAGAAGCTTTAGTTATTGTGGCTGCAGTTAAACGATTTCATGAATATGTGTATGGGCGTGCGTTTACAATAATTACTGATCATAAACCACTACTGGGGATTATTGCGGGTAATAAACCAACCCCGTATATATTGTCCCCCAGAATGACCCGCTGGTCTGAATTCTTGGCGGCGTACAACTACACCTTGCAACACCGCCCGAGGAAATCAATTATCCACGCTGATGCATTGAGCAGAACACGACTCCCAGAATCGGTTGAAGATCCAGCCCCAACCATCACAACGCTGCAAATTGAGGCTCTACACGCGCCGCCATTGACGGCGAGAGACATTGCCCTCGAAACAAAATGAGATCCGGTCCTGCAACACATCCTCACGCTGGGTTGAACGTGGTTGGCCAACAGAACAACTATCACCTGAATGGGCGCCTTTCAAAGCCCGCCAAACCGAACTGTTTTCCCAAAAGGGCTGCATCTTTTGGGGTGATAGAGTCGTAATCCCGGCAAACTGCAACGAACTGTTTTAGCAGTATTGCACGACGGACATCCGGGCATCGTGCGAATGAAAGCACTCACACGGAGCTACGCCTGGTGGCGGGAATCGACAAAAGAATCGAGGCCTGGGTCGCTACTTGTCAACGCGTTGCCGGGGCGTCAGCAATGCCCCACCTAAAGCAAGCCCAACCGAATGGGAAACTCCGAGGGACCATGGTCCCGTATTCATATTGACTTTGCGGGGCCTACAAAGGGGCACACTTTCCTTATTACAGTCGATGCCTATTCAAATTGGCTCGAGATCCATCGAATGAACACAACTACAACGGACTCAGTTATCAACAAATTAAACAGGCTATTTGCCACACATGGTTTTCCGGACGTTCTGGTCTCAGATAACGGCCCACAGTTCACAGCATTACCATTTGAACAATATCTTGCTGACCGGGGCATCCGCCATGCGCTAACCTTGCCCGCGCACCCTGCGGCGAACGGACGTGCAGAGCACATGGTACAGTTTGTAAAAAAGACCCTCCACAAAATGGAATTCGGCGACATCGATGAAAAAATCAATCGAATTTTATTGTTGCAGCACATTACGCCCACAGCGTTACCAACAAAACACCCGCCGAACTTCTCATGGGGCGGAAACTACGATCGCACCTTGACCGGCTCCACCCGCCTACGCACCCGAAAAGCCTTCGGCTCCAGCAGCAAATGCTGGGAATTTAAGGTAGGCGATTTAATCTTTGCCAAAAACTTCTCCGGCGACCCTTTATGGATACCCGCAACCGTCACCCACATCACAGGGCCTAGATCTTACCGCCTGCTAACAGGCGATGGGAGGGTGTGGAACGCCACGTAGACCAACTCCGTTCGAGATTACCACCCAGCGCCCATGGCTCCCGGGTTCACCAACTGAGGGGGAGGAAATATCGAGAAATTGACTTCGATATGACAGATAGCAGGCCAATGGAAACCCTACGGCCCAGCGAAGCACCGGGAATCGAAGCAGGGAGGAGTTGACTTTCCCATGGGACGTGAACACGGGGAAACCGAACTGCGAAACCCCGAAGAAACACTGATTGGTGGGGACAACCACAACGAAAGCAGCACGGAATTTCCGTGCAGCGAAACGGAGCTTAACAGAGATCATCCAAACGCTCCACCGGAACCGGACTTTAGGCCAAACCCGGTGGAACCACGGAAATCATCCAGACAGACCAAATGGCCTGTCTATCTTGAGGATTTTGTAACAGCTCCCTTCACACGGAGCCCAAGGGGGAGGGGTGTTGTGAATCAATAAAAAGTAACTAAGCCCAAATGCAAAGCGGGTTTTGAAAGCCTGCACACCTGATTGGTCCTTAAACAACGAACAAGGATTGGCCAATATTAGGACACTTCTTATTGGGTATTAGTTGAACTTGTTGCACATATTATTGGTCAATAGGGTAGCAGCCAACCCTATAAAAGGGTTACTGCTGCCCATAGCCTTGCTCTGTTCTGTTCTATCTACTGTTATTAAAGAGTTGAAGTCACTCCATTATTCTCCAAACTTAACAAAATCCCTATTCCCACTCCACTCCTGGGGGAAGGTTATTGCAAAATCCCCATTTCCTCCCTACTCTACTAACCTGCTTTCCAGCTCTATTCTCCTGTGCAGGGCAACAAAAGAAGACCCAGCCAATCAGCTAGGACTTGGGAGGCAGAGAAGAGATGGGGGTGGGACCAGTCAGAGTGGATATTTGCCAGTTCTCTGAACTACTCAAAATTTCCGCTACTGGTTCTCCAGAATCGGGCAGAACCTGCTGAATACCACCTCTGATGGGTATGTAGACAAGAAGCAGATGAGGAATCAGAAAGAAACATCTGGAATGTATGGATATCACAAGGCAAGCAAAAAGAATAGAAGTCAACTGCCAGGACCACAATCTATGGCCAGTAGTCTATTGTAGTATGCTTCAAGTCTGGAGCTTGGCTTAGAGTTTGGGCTATTGCTCAGTATCAACCAAAAGAATAAGTATGTTGAGGCAGCCTCTACTCAGGGGTGGGATTTTACAGGTTTGGACTGGTTCAGGCAAACCCATAGTTCCAATGATCATTTGGCCCCACCCACCCACCCACCCCTACCCTTTTCCTGCATTTTATTTTCTTGTTTTTGAGCACAGCTGATTCATGGGGCAGAGCAAGTTGCCATGCATTAGCTGTTTTTCTCACTGGGGCTGCAGCAGAAGGTAAGTATTATAGCTAAAAGAGGTCTTTTCTAAATGCTGGACACACGTACAAAGCGCACACTCACCAAACCAGTTGTTACACAGGTTGAATTGCACCACTACATCTACTGTAAAACCAACCAGTACAGGAACTTTGAAAAGGAATCAAAGGATTGTATGCCATTTTATAAACTTTAAAAACTTTGAGTTATTTTAAAGACTCTTAAAGGCATTTACATGGCAACATTAATTTGCAAGGCCTAGGAAGGTGAACCCAGAGCAACAGCCTATGGTACAGTTATTTGTGATACTGTGATGTGTCCAGTCCTTGAAAGAGGGTGAACCCTCACTGAGGGCAGTCTCTTTTCCACCTAGTCAAGGACAAAAATATCCAGACTCAGTAAGTTTTGTTTTTTTTTAAATTATGGCTTCTTCCATATTCTTATTGTTTAGCTTCCATCTAGGAAAGTAGCTGCTGAAGTCAAGAGCCACCATTTTCATTTCTCTCCTGCATGCAGTTCAGCAGCCTTTTTCTAAAAAAAATTATTGATATTGTTCAGTCAAAACTCACGGTAGGCTTCCTGCCATCTGGGTGTAATAACATAAGGTATTGATTTATTCTCCTAATATAGGAGGAAAACAAGCTATGTGAAAGCGTACGTGGGGTGTTAATATTTCACCAAGTGATAATAATGAATCACTGCAGGGATTTTTTTAAAATTCATACACAGCATACTATTTGCATATATTAACTAGTGTTTTGCCTCCTTCTCCCCTTCTTTTGCCTGTCAAAAGGATAGTAGTTGATTTTGGTACATTCTATAGCTCCATTCTTTTTTTCATACACTGTACTTCATAGCTTCAATCAGCCTGGCTCAGAATGGCTCATGTCAAGTACACTGTATCTCTCAAGGATGCTAGTATTGTTTCAGGGTGATGACAGTTCCTGAGATGTTTCTCAACCTCAGCAACTATTGTAGATAGATAGATAGATAGATAGATAGATAGATAGATAGATAGATAGATAGATAGATAGATAGATAGATAGATAGATAGATAGATAAAATAATGATGATACCTTCTCATTTAGTTAGATCAGGAGTCCCCAACTCATGGGTCACAGCCAGCGGCCCATTCAAACTGTGCCATGGAAGCTGTGGATGGGTGAGCATGCATGTACAGCTCCATTTATGCAATGGTGGGTACACATCAGTGGTGGGATTCAAACTTTTTTACTACTGGTTCTGTGGGTGTGGCTTGGTGGGCGTGGCAGGGGAAGGATACTGTAAAATCTACAGTCAGAGGTGGTATTTGCTGGTTTTCTGAACTACTCAAAATTTCCACTACTGGTTCTCCAGAACTGGTCAGAACCTGCTGAATACCACCTCTGGTACACATGCCCAACACTTGTGAAAATGGAGCTGCACATACATTCACACCCCTCTTGCATGGAAACATCCTGCCTCCCACCCCACCCCACCCCAGACCGGTCCTCACAGCTGGAAAGGTTGGAGACCGCTGAGTAATAGATGATAGCCAGCTAGAATGATAGATAATGATGATTATAGCTAGAGAATAGCTAGACGGTAGCTAGATGGATAGATGATAGATAAATAGATAGATGGATTATAGATAATAGCTAAATATAGCTGACAAGGATGATGTTAGCTAGCTAACTAGATGATAGATTTTGTGTGTGTGTGTGTATGATGGCAACAATGATGACAACTAGATAGATAGCTGATAGATAGCTGGCTAAATATGAGAGAGGGAGGGAGGGAGGGAGAGAGAGAAAGAGAGAGAGAGAGAATGTTGAAATCCATGCATCTTAAAGTTGTTGGGGAAAATAGAATAGAATAGAATAATAGAATAGAATAGAATAGAATAGAATAGAATAGAATAGAATAGAATAGAATAGAATAGAATAGAATAGAATAGAATAGAATAGAATAGAATAGAATAGAATAGAATTCTTTATTGGCCAATTGTGGTTGGACACACAAGGAATTTGTCTTGGTACAAATGCTCTCAGTATACATAAAAGAAAAGATGCATTCATCAAGAATCAAAAGGTACAATAATAACTTAATAATAGTCATAGGGTACAATAAGCAATCAAATCATACTAGGAAATAGTAAATACAGATCATAAGGATACAAGCGACAAAGTTACAGTCATGCAGTCACAAGTGGGAGGGGATGGGTGATAAGGAGTCACGAGAAGATTAACAGTAATAGTAGTGCAGACTTTGTAATAGTTGAACAGTTAAGAAGCACAAGCTTAGCTGAATGAGAGTTGAATGAGAATGAGTGTTGAAATTCATGGAGGTTGGAGGCCTTTCTCCAACAATACTAATGGGTATCTTATTTAGAATGTGAATTTGTTTTTTTTCTTTTCTTTATTTTTTTTCTCCTGCCATTTCAAATACCAGAATGTCCAAGATGACTGAACATACATCGAGTTGGCAGACCACACTGACTATAAATTAAAGCAAGTTAACATAAAGTGACTGAATGTAACAATGAAAACTTTATTTTGGTCTTAGATTAGAGTTCTTAAACTGCAAACAAATGTATAAATCTATCATTTCTGGTCATCTACTCAATAATTCAGTTGCACTCCAGCTTTAATTTGTATCTGTTTGGGGGGAAATGTTTTAAAATATAAAGTTAAATATACATTTTCTCTTCAGACTGCTGCAAACTATATTGCAGCGATTAAACAAATGAAAATGTTGGATAGCTAAATTTTGATTTGCACAATTGCCTGAGAGAAGTAGAACAGCTAATTTACAATATTAATTTGCAAAAAAAAAAACCTCAACATCCCTAAAACTGTCGTTCTGTAAAGTACCATTGAATAATTTCTAAAATGGTATTCAAATGCAAATCTCTGCACTTGTTTAGAGGAAAATAATGAGCCCAACACTGCAGAACATAGATGTTGTGGAAGATACACAGCTTCCATAGAAAACAGCAGCTCAAATCTGCCTTTCAAATACTGTTCAGTGATATCATGGAAAGGGGTGGCCAATTGCATGTATTTATTTATATAAACATTTATCACCTGTTTTTCCAATGTCTATGCATTACCCAAAGAGGAAACTACAGTATCGCCGTGATAATACCAAACTGTATGATCTGATAATCTCCTAGATAATTGAGATAGCACTCTTCCATCTGTGATTCTGCTACTGCCATTCGAGAGAGAGAGAGATGGAGAATGGGAGAGAAGGAAGGAAAAGAAAGGAAAGATGGAAAGAAAGAAAAAAGGAAAGATGGAAAGAGAGAGAAAGAAAGAGGGAGAGAAATTCATATCGAAAATATAAAGAGCATATACAAATTTCTTCTGAAGCTACCTAATGGCAATGACACTATGATGAAAAGCAGTTTATTTCAAGGACTTACAAAATCGGAGAATCTAAGTTTTTAATTAACCTTGACTAGTCCAACTCCATGCCCAAAGTACAGTGTCCCTAATAAATGGCCATCCAACTGTAAGTAAAATACATCCAGTGGATGAGAGTTTACTACTTGTCTCTTTCTTCTCCTTCTCTTCCACTGTTGAACTTTTTTCTCCTTCTCTTCCACTGTTGAGTTGAGTCTTGGCAGTTGTCTGGATAAGTCCATGAAGATTTCTTGACAGCATTTTCAGAAGCAGTTTGTCATTTGATCCAAAGTGTTTTGCAGCCATATAATACTGTTGACACATGTTCAGGTAGTGGTCCACCAAGAATCTCATATCTTTGTTGCATGTATGTTTATCCATGATAGGCTCCTCCATCCTCTATTTGAAGCTTTGATTTTACCTACCTAAATCAAGGATATTTAATTCCTCATTGATGCAACTGGGTTGGATTTTGTCTATTGTTCTAGCTTGCCAAGAGGTTACTAAATATGAATACACTTATGAATACCATAGCCCGCAAAACCCTTTTTATTAAAAATAGGATAGGATAGAATAAACTTGGAAAAGACCCTGGAGGTCTTCTAGTCCAACCCCCTGCTTAGGCAGGAAATCCTATACTATTTCAGAAAATTGGTTATCCAATCTCTTTTTTAAAACTTCCAGTATTGGAGCATTTACAACTTCTGGAGGCAAGTTGTTCCATTGATTAATTGTTCTAACTGTCAGGAAATTTCTCCTTAGTTCTAGATTGGTTCTTTCCTTGATTAGTTTCCACCCATTGCTTCTTGTCCTACCCTCAGGTGCTTTGGAGAATAGCTTGACTCCCTCTTCTTTGTGGCAGCCCCTGAGATTTTGGAACACTGCTATCATATCATCCCCTAGTCCTTCTTTTCGTTAAACTAGACATACCCAATTCCAGCAACCATTCTTTATGTTTTTTGCTCCAATCTCCTAATCATCTTTGTTGCTTTTCTCTGCACTCTTTCTAGAGTCTCAACATCTTTTTTACATCGTGGCAACCAAACTGGCTGTGGCATTCCAAGTGTGGCCTTATCAAGGCATTATACATTGGTGTTAACTCTTCTTCTTTGTATCTTTATCTCCCACTTTATAAACCTAAGGTCCCTATGCATGAAAGTTTTCCTTTTTTTCTTTCTGCAAATATTAGCTATTTGATGGTACATCTCTGCTGCATAATATTCCCTTCTTATTTTCCAATGTGTGTTCTTTTAAACTCTAAAATCATTTGAAGGCTTCCTGTGTCCCTCCAATGGTTGGATATGCACTTTCTCAATCTTTCACTGACAAGTAGTAATGATAATAATAGAAAATAAAAGATTCCAGTACCTTGTTTCTTGAGAACATCTCAAATTTCTTATGTTTCCTTTGACTTAAGCCTGTTGAAGTGGACTCTTCTAAAAATCCAGAAACAAACACTTCTTCTATGTGTACACAGCAGTTAGGTTTTATTTGTTTCCTTTTTATTATGTTATTATTTATTACAGTTTTATTAAATCCTTATGCATTATGTTATTTCAATACATTGATGTTTGTATAATATGATTGAACTTTGTTAACATTTTTTTAGATAGCTTAGAGTATTAAGTATAGGGAAGAGAAAGGAAAAATATTCTATTGATGTTAATTACAATTTAGGTGTCAATATTACAAGCCTAAAATCATTTTGGCTTTTTCATCCAAAATTGAGTATAAAATTTGAGAAAGAATCAATACAATTCATATCAAAATATTTTTTATATACTAGAGGTTTTAATTTTAAACTGATTACTTAATTTTAAAGTGGCTGTTGTGGTTCGCCAGCAGTCTGTGCAGATGGCAGTAGAATTGGACACTGAGGACGAAAGGGGATCAGTCCAGGAGTCTGGCAAGGTCTCGGATGAAGGTCCTGCATCTGATGCAGAGACGAGGCCAGGACCATCTTGGAATAGGGTGCTGTCTTCGGAGTCTACCAGTAGCGAGGCAGAGGACCCAGGGGAGCCTGTTCCCAGTGCACATGTGTGCAGAGCTGCTAGAAAGCGAGAGCAGCTGAAACAAAAGGGGCAAATCGGAAGTAAGGCTGGGAGGTGATTGTCCTTCCCATAAGGTATAAAGCAGGGATCCCCAACCTTTTTGACGCCATGGCCCGGTACTGGCATCAGCTGGGCGCCGCGGCCCGGTACCGGCATCAACTGGGCGCCGCCATCTTTTTTTGACGAAAAAGTGCTTCCGGTGACCTCACCGGAAGCGCTGGCGCCGCCATCTTTTTTTGATGAAAAAGTGCTTCTGGTGAGCTTTCTACCCAGCAACCAGCGGCCCGGTATCGGTCCGCAGACCGGCGGTTGGGGACCCCTGGTATAAAGGACAAAGATGATGAAACCTTTGCAGGAAGCAAAGTCATTCATTCAGTTCAGATTCTTCTTGAAGCTCTTTGTACTTTGGTTGGTTTTTTTTTAGTTCATTTGACACTTCTGTTATTGTCAGCACTTCACAGGAAAGAAAGATGGGTGCTTATCTCGAGGAACTGTTTGAGTTTCATTACTGGCTGGGAATGAAAATAATTCTTAGCATTGCAATAAAAGAAGACTTGTTTTTAAAATAAGCTTGTGTGTAATTACGGTCTCCGAAGCCTTGTTCAGAACAGTGGCCCTTGTATTGTTACATGGTGTGTGTGTGTGTATATATATATAGTACATGTTAATAAAAAAGATAAACAGAATAAATATAAAAATAATTAAATACTACAAAAGTAGGAAAAATAGCTATTGAGTTTCTGACCTCTCTTTTCATATACATTTGCTAATTTAATTATTTATAGAGTTTTAGGCTCCCTTAGAAACCAGACTGTAATGATTATACATTTGTCATGTGGTATTATATGTCAGTAAAGGAGAATAGTTGTAGCTTAGGGTTGAAACGAGAGGTCCTTGGTGCTCTCTGAAAGCAAGTGAGCTAAATGAGCATCTGTATGATGTGTTGTATGTATAGGAATCATTGAAAGGTTCTTAGTGCTCTCTGAGCTTGGTTGTTTTCTTGCAGACATTTTATTATACAAACTAACATCGTCAGAGCTAGTAACTGGCATCCATACTAGATAACATAATCAGTACTATTTCCTAGTTTGGGTAATGAAACATCTGCAACAAAACAACCAAGTTCAACACTGGAAGAAAAACATGATTTCAAAAATACCAGATTGGAGACTTAATTTGAAGAACATAGGAATAGCTAAACTGTGCGCAATGGAATTTTAACTAAATTTAAGTAAGGATACTTCTTATAAAGGAGAACACCTGTAGCTCAGGGTTGAAATGCGGGGTCCTTAGTGCTCTCTGAGCTTGGCTGTTTTCTTGCAGATGTTTCATTATCCTAACTAGATAACATTATTAGTATTAGTAACTAACATTTTATTGCCTAAACTAGGTAACATCATCAGTGCTAGTCACTACCACTGATGATGTTACCTAGTTTAGGTAATGAAACATCTTTAAGAAAACAACCAAGTGCAGAGAACACCAAGCACATCATTTCAACTTGAGCTACAAATATTGTCCTTTATAAGAATTATTCTTGTTTAAATTTAGTTAAAATTCAATGGTGTGTAGTTTAGCTGTTACTGTAATTCTTCAAATTAAGTTTAGCTACTGTTACATTCTTCAAGTTAAATTTCAAATTAATTCTTCAAATTAAGAATACAGAAGAATCGTGCTCATGTTCTTTGAAATTATTTTTGAAATCATACCTAATAGGAGAAGTTGTAGTTTAAATTGCAAGAATTTCTGCATTACACTATGCATGTCTTTTGGACTTTTTAAACTTTTTTTCTTTTTTACTTTCCATTTTATGTCCGTTTTTTACATGTCCACCACACGTGATAAAACATTCCTTGTCTTTCAGGACATTTCTAACACTTATCCGTCTTAGATAACACTGATGGTGTTGTATAAAACTTTTTGTAACCAATTTTCCTTCAAGTTATAACTTGGTATAAATTTTCTTGTTTTAGTCCATAATTCTTCCCATTGTTGTATTGTAACTTTTTCGTTGAAGTTTTGCATCCATTTCTTCATAAGGTTTCCTATTTGTTCTGTGTCTGTGTCATATCTAAATAAACAGAGGCAAACATTTTAAGTGTACTGAACACTTTGAAGAAATTATCTAATAAAGTACAAAAGATAACATGACAAACAGATGAAAAAATGTAATATAAACCAAACACCAGAGGTTATAGCTGTCCAGTATATTATTAACAAGTTGCATTTTTTCATCATTTAATCAGGTCCAGTTCTCAAAGATTACCTGGAAAAGATGCTGCAGTTTTTTTAACAAGATTTTTCAGAAATGGTTTGCCATTGTCTCTTTCCTAGAGTGAGAGAGAGTGACTTGTCCAAGGTCATCCAACTGATTTTATGGCCAAGGCAGGACTATAATTCATAGGCTCCTCGTTTCTACGCTGATGCTTTCACTATTACACAAACTGACTCAATTGTAAATAGTTAGATACATTATTGTATCATGTTAAAAGACTAAAAACACTATTAAAATTAAGCTAAAACTGAATATCAAGAAATGTCCTCATCACTATCTAAATTGCCAAATTGAATTACACAATGTAGCAAGTACAGTTCATATTCTTAATTATTATTTTTTATTTAAATACCTTATAAAATTGAAGCATAGCCTTCACACAAATAATCCCTAAATTTGAATGTGGTACAAATGTATTCATTTAAGAATAATGCCTAGTTTGAGTTGTTGTCAGATTTCCATTTATTTTATTTATTTATTTATTTATTTATTTATTTATTTATTTCCATTTATGATATGAAGTTAGTCTATATACCTAGGCATATAACTTAGATACCCAAGAACTGCCACAAATTAGCTAGGCATTGTTCACTGAAGAAATAAAACTGCCTTTCCAATAAGAAGCGTATAGTACTGATAGTCCTCAACTTATGACCACATTTTGAACTAGAATTTTCATTACTAAGCAATGTGCTTGTTGAGTAAATTGTCATGCAACTGGACCCAATTTTACAACCATTTTTACTATGGTTGTTAAGGATATCCAGCTTCCCCAATTGACTTGATTGTTGGAAATTCAATCCAAATTGTGATCATGTGATCGTAGTTTGACGATGGATCATAACTCATTTTTTTCCAATGCTGTCATAACTTTGAAACATCATTAATGAATGGCTGTAAGTCAAGGACTACCAGCATCCTTGCAGCAGGCTGTACAGTACATATGAACTATAGAATTAATTCCCTTGTCATTGAAAGTAAGATTCATTTCCAGAGTGTTCATCAGCATTAGATATTTGGAAATTACAGAATTTTGGGATAGAGGGGGCAGGAAGATCAATTTCATGATTCCCTGATGTTGTTTTTGTCTTTTTTTAATCTCAACTTTTTATATGAAGTCATGGAAGACACACTGTCGTTTCTTCTAGCATTTAATGTGATATGTTATTTTAAACATACATTGGACATGTGAAAGTCATGCAGACACACTGTCGTTTCTTCTAGCATTTAATGTGATATGTTATTTTAAACATACATTGGACATGTGAAAGTCATGCAGACATGTATATCCAGCAGGTCAAAAAACAGGTAGTTTTGAACTGTATTTCTCTAAATAAGGATTCAGTTTAAAGTAAGAGTTGCAAAAAACAAAAACAAAACCATTTTGTAGATTTCTGCAGAAGATGATATTAGCCAATAGCAGCATGATACTATCAATGAATTCTTGCTGGGATGTATTAGGAGAATTGGGCTTGATTGAATTCCATACTGTACTTTTGGGATACTATTTCTTTTACCCTACAAGATATTTTAGCTACCGCTGTAAATAATTCTTTGCTTTCTGGTCTCTTTAGTCCCACTGCCACTGTTTCACTATGGCCAATGTCTTTTTCCAGTCTGGAAATCACTTTGAAAAGATCTTTGGAATGGACTGTGCTACACAAGTGTGCATTCAGCATAATTTGAAACATCTAGTATTAAGGGCAATTGGCTATATGTTTCCCTGGGTAACTCGACAAAGCTGTAGCGTTAGCCTTGAGATGAACTCAATACCCTGCACGATCATATATTAGCCTGAAAAACAGGAAATGAAGAATTGAATGCAAGTCTTCCAGTCTCTGTGGGAATGATCGTTACTATTCTTTTTTCTTTTCTTTTCTTTTTTAAAGAAGAACACTGACGACTGGCAGCTCTGTCTAGATTATACTAACACTGTCTTTTGCTTATATGATCTGAAATAATAAAATATGTTTTTGGTTTAAAGAGTTGCAGTACCCAAAAGCTCTTGAAGCCCTCTTACCTTTGTGGGAAGCTCCCCCTCCCCACCCGAAGAATGAAATATTTTGGGAAATATTTAAAAAAAAGACAGAATATTATATTTCCCTAAAGGAGAAATGGAGAAACATGTTTTTAGAGGCAGAAAGCAGCCCCCAAATCTTTCATAATAGCATTATTATTCAGTCAGTTTTCAATCCAGGGATAATCCAAATATCAAAGTCCAGTGTCAAAAAATAGTTCAATAACAGACTTACATTAAATCCAGTAATATCAGTCAATTAGAAGAAATGGAGGAACAGTAATACTTTACAACAGAAGGAAACAGAGATACACTCACGCTCTCTTCTGAGACTCAGACTGAAACAACCCAGGTTTCTGGCTCCATCTTATGGCCGTTTGAGAAACCACACCTAATTACAGTTTTGCATTTTCTTAAAGATACAGTTTTAAAATGTTTATCCTGGTTTATATATTTCTAACCCAAATACCTGTTAGGTGACATATATTCCTAACATTCTCCCCTTTTGGGTAAGATAATATATACAACCTTACATTCTAAGTCCATAATCTTCACAGCAAGCTTTATGCTTTATAGAGCCTTGGGCCTTTGTAAAATGATCTGCTATATTGTTTTCTGATATACAGTATTCTAGCTTAATCATCTTACTTTGCACACATTGTCTCACATTTAAATATCTTAAATCTCTGTGTTTCGTTCTTGTTTTAACAGCAATATTTGAAGCCATCTGTATTGGTTATCTTCATAAATAACAATAGAATCTGTTACATTAATTCCCATGTCAATTAGTAATTGTTTATACAAAACTAAATCTGTACATAATAAAGACAAACATGAGAATTCAGCCTCCATTGTTGACAAACTTAGATGTTTCTGTCTAATAGACCTCCATCCAATCAATGCTTTTCCCAATAATACAGCAGTACCCAATGTAAATTTTCGTGTATTTCTGTCTGTAGCAAAATCTGCATCAGCATATGCAGTTAAATTCAGTTCATTTTTAGGCTCCAAATATAATGCATAGTGCATTGTTTGTTTCAGATATCTTAACACACGTTTAGCAGCTTGCCAGTGCCTTTCAGTTGGCTCAGTGTTAAATCTAGCTAATTGATTAACACAGTATGCAATATCTGGCCTTGACCAATTACTGAGATAAGATAAACTACCAATCAAGGACTGATAAATGTTCTTATCAAAAATTGGACTTTGAACATCACTATGGCTAAATTCCTGGCTCATTGGTGTTTTAGCTGGCTTACAAAGTTCCATTTTAAAACTTTTTAGTAATTGGTTAATTTTATCTGCCTGTGAGATTTTGTATCCTCCCCTAGTTCTATCTATCTTTACACCAAGATATTGTTTGATTTCTCCTAACTGTTTTATCTTAAATTTCTTTTCCAATAGTGAAATTATCTCAGTAGCTTCTTGTTCAGTTTTGGTGATTAATGCTATGTCATCAGTAAATAATAACTATAATGACACTATACCATTACTTTCCTTTTTAAACAAACATGGATCAGCCATGCCAGCTACAAAACCTATTTTAGTTAATTCTTTAACTACACATTGGTTCCACTCATATCCTGATTGCTTCAAACCATAAAAACGCCTTTTCAATTTCCAGCAATCATTATTATCAGTATTATCATTTTTGAGACCTAAAGGTTTCTTTAAATATATAGTGTGTTGCAATGGTGCATGCAGCTATGCCGTTTCTACATCCAAATGATTTATAATATATTTCTCCTTAGCTGCAGAATTCCTTATGCCACCAGACTCGAAATTCTAGACCTAGAAAACCTATGCCACCTTTGGTCCGATCTAAGTATAATATATAAAATCATACATTGCAATGTCCTACCTGTCAATGAATACTTCAGCTTCAACCATAACAACACAAGAGCAAACAATAGATACAAACTCAAGGTTAATTGCACCAAACTTGATTGCAGGAAATACGACTTCAGCAACAGAGTGGTCAATGTCTGGAATACTCTACCTGACTCTGTGGTTTCTTCCCCAAACCCCAAAAACTTTAACCTTAGACAGTCTACTATTGACCTCACCCCTTTCCTAAGAGGTCTGTAGGGGGCATGCATAAGCGCACCAACGTGCCTACCTTCCCTGTCCTATTGTTTCTTTTATATATATATATATATTTTTCTTATATGTATCCATGTATTCATAACTATGTTTTTACTTATACCTATTATCTTGTAAGTAATTGACAAATAAAAATAAATAAATCCTTTCCTAAATTTACATCCCTTACAATGGAGTCCTCAACCAGAAAGTGGCTTTTCTTTTTGGATGCCTTGCTTTTCTTATGTGACTGATGCGTAATACCTGATTCACACTTTCTCCTTTCCAAAGTAAGTTCTTCTTCTAGGACCATGATCCCCAGCTTGCTTGAGTTATCATTATCACAACTATCTTGACCTGTCACTTTAGTGTCCCTATTAAGGTCAGCAAGGGCACTGTATCTGTTTTGCTGGGACACAGCAAAAGCTTTGCGTTTATGGTCCACAGCTCTCACCCTGCCAGATCCCACAGTTGTCCATACTGCCCTTTTCCTGTAGGATCTTTGTGGTAGTGGGGGCTGGTAGCACGGCAGCTCAATAGAGGGCTGGATTGGGCATCTAATTTCTGCTTGGAGAGCACAGATTAGAGATTCTAGATAGGTAATCTGTCCATGTAGACTGGTAATTTTTTTACAAAGAGGACAGTACCCAAGTTTGAAAAGAGTACTGCGAATGACAGCTGTAAAACAAGTATTACACTGAACTAAGCCAGTCATTTTGAAATAAAATAAATGGACCATAATTCCGAGCATCAAAGAATTGAGGCCTTTGAACTACGGTGGACCAGCAAGGTGATCAAACTGGTCAGTCCTAGAGCAGATCAACCCTGACTGCTCTTTACAAGGCCAGATCCTCAAGATGAAACTCAAATACTTTGGCCACCTAATGAGAAGGAATGAGTCACTGGAGAAGGGCCTAGTGCTGGGAATGATTGAGGGCAAAAGAAGAAGGGGATGGCAGAGAATGAGGTGGCTGGATGGAGTCACTGAAGCAGTAGCCCTGAGCTTAAATGGACTCCAGAGGATGGTAGAGGACAGGAAGGCCTGGAAGAATGCTGTCCATGGGGTCACAATGGGTCCTAACTAACAACCACAACTTTTTCTCCTTTTTGTGATACTTTTTCTCCTTTCTTTGTGATACTCACACTTAAGCAACGTTCTCCTCATTATGATGAACATTTTACTGGTACAGTTGGATGAAAATACAATCTGGTTTTAGACAACAAAGGTTTAATATTTTTTTTAAATGTTTAAATCCTGAGATTTTAGAAACTGGTATGGGAAGACTTAAAGTGAAAATATATCAGTCTTTGGAAAACATGTGGCAGTTTAGAATCAATCACCACAAATTGATGGAGTTAGCAGAGATGGCTAATGTCAGCTTTGAAGACTCCTTTCTTTTGCTATCTTTTTGGCTGCCATAATAATGGGGGAAAGGTGAATTAATTGGGCTTTGTGGGGTGGGAAATGTGCTAGAGGTTTTAGAGAATGAACTGTATAAGTTGGGGAAAACGTTATTGTTTATGCTTATTTGCTTGCTTACTTCGAAACTGCAGCTCTTTATCAAACTAGGCCAAGATCAATGGCCAGATGTCTACATCACCACCTGAAGATGCCCCACATGACATTATACACATCTTCGATTGGATGGACCATTTGAACTATTGTAGGTGGGAACATTGTATTGCCATAACTTTGTATATGTGTTTTTCATGTGTAAATTCTCAGATCTAGAATTCTTTCGATGCTACCACTTGATTTCCAGTAAACGTTTCTTTTCTCTATAATAATGGTGTCTAAGAGTGTCTTTCTTGGATTTTGAATGGAGCACCACCTGACAGCTAAACTGACTGTTTTAAAAGAAAAAATATATAAGTACCTTTTTTTTACTTGGAAACCGCTTCTGAACTTTGTGCTTGAGCTGGGAGGAAAAAAAAAAGAAACTTTCCAATTAGATTGGTTGATATAGAAACAAATAGTTTATACTACTATGTAAAAGTAAAAAGTTGAGGTTTGATGCTACTATCGGTATATTTTACTGCACCAAAGGAAGTCAGAAGTCAGTGCCTTTCCTTTCTTTCCCCCTTTTTTTCTACACTTTCTCCTTCCATTTTCCTTCGCCTATTTTTCCTATGCTTTGTTTTGTATTTTTATATTTTAGACTATAAACTAATAAAAAACAAATGAAATTTGCAAAAAAAAATACCTATAAAAAAAATCACCACAAGAGGATTATCAAGTGCCCGGCAGGCAGGAATAAACAAATCCACTTCTTTCTTGCTATAATATATGATTAGAATTTGACCAAGATCATACTTGTGTACAATACCAGTACCTTGATCAAATAAGAAATTAACTTTGTTTACAAGTGGTCCTTGATTTATAACCACAACTGGGACAAGATTTTCAATTACTAAGTAGTGAAGTCATTAAGTGAGTTGTGACAAGACCCAATTTTAGAACCATTTATACCCGTGATGGCTAACCTATGGCATGTGTGCCAAAGGTGGCACGCAGAGCCCTCTCTGTGGGCACGTGAGCCGTTGCCCAACTCAGCTCCACCGTGCATGTATGTGCATGCCTCCCACTGGCCAGATGGTCTTCGGGTCTCTGCCACGCATGTGCGGAGAATGGGGGACATGCAGGGGATGTGCACAGGGGATGCGGGGCACATGCATGGGAGAAGTGCACTCATGTGTGGGGGTGGGATGCATGCACAAGGGATGCACATGTATTGCATTTTAGGGATGC
This sequence comes from Notechis scutatus, assembly GCF_049901735.1. Classification (NCBI taxonomy): domain Eukaryota; kingdom Metazoa; phylum Chordata; class Lepidosauria; order Squamata; family Elapidae; genus Notechis; species Notechis scutatus. The sequence goes on along the minus strand of NC_142025.1, from coordinate 13,030,728 downwards.
ATGCGTGTGTGCTTTGGGTACTCGGTGCCGAAAAGGTTAGCCATCACTGATTTATACCATAGTCATTAAGCAAATCACACAGTTGTTAAATGAATTGCCAATCATTAAGCAAATCCAGCTTCCCTAATTAACTTTGCTTGTTAGAAGCTGACTAAGAGGGTTGCAACTCTGAATACATGACCCTATGATGCAGAACTGTCATCAATGTGAGGTGGTTGCTTAGCACCCAAATTGTGATCATGTGACCTTAGGGATAGTATGATGGTGAGAACTTTGTGGACAGGTTGTCAGTCATTTTTTCAAGGCCATCATAACTTCAAACCATAGTTAAATAGACAGTCTATTATACATGCATATGTGTTCTATATAGATCAGCTAGAAGTTTCCTTCAAGAAACTTCAGCTAAAATGAAATATGTATTTATCTAGTATTTCAATGTATATATTGCCCCATTTCAAATTCATGATGCTAGGTGGCCAACAATATTTTTAAAGAAAACAATTAAAAAGCATCAACACATTAAAAAAAAAACCTAGAGAAAAAACAGCAGCCAGGGTGAAATAATAATAATATCAATAACTGATCGATGTAACCAATGGATTAAAAAACAAAGTCAGTAATATTTACTCCCATGTAAATAGAGAGAGAGAGATAAAGTCCACAGGGTGGACTTCTCCAAGTGGGTTGAATCAGTCATTGTTATACGATACTGAGCAACAATAAGGTGTAACTTGTTCATAGGTTTCCCTTAAATATGATGAAATCTGGAATCAAGCCAATTTTAAATGAAATATTGAACTGAAAATTAAATGTCGGCGAAATTAGTATTATTTGGTTTAGACTTGTAAGAGAGATAAGACTTGTGAGAATGGAGAGAAATTAACATTAAAGAGTGAAATAAAATCTTTCTGTTGATTAGATCTAATCAACACTATTTTTTATGTTTTGGCTGCTACTCTTTAATAAAATACAGCTCCAGTTGACTGTTAATAATGAATCAAATTTGGTGGAATATTGTGCTCAGATAATCACACGGGAATTCTTTTCTATTTTTGCTTCTTTTTTTAATGAGACCTTTGACTCCAGAAAATACGATAGCAGATTCAGAATGGGGCATTCTAAGCATTCCTGATTTGATCTTCTGTCAGTTGTGGGAAATATATAAAAAGTTTTGTGATGACCTCAGTCAGCAAGGTTGCCTTAACTTGTGAAAAGCTACCTAAACAAACCACAGCAAAGAAAAAAAAACTTTTTTAAAAACTTTAGAAAGTTAAAGAGAGTGACACAATAGGAAAAAGCAGGAAATGAAGAAGAATTCAAATAATAATTGCTACCTCCAGGAAAGAGGGGGAAAAAACCTTGTGAATTTCAAAATTATATGACAGAAAACTTTAATCATTGGAGCAAGGTTTAATTGCTTTATTTGAGACCTGCAAGTCTAAAAAAAATGCATCTAAAACTTACTTCAATTAAATGATTAGAAAGTGTTAATTTGCCAAAGGTGTACTTTTCAACCAAGCAACAGGGAGCTAGCTGTACATGTTAACAGAAATAAAAGGCAGGTAATCCTCAACTTAAGACCATGATTGAGATCAGAATTTCCATTGTTAAGCAAGTTGGCTGTTAAGTGAGTCATAACCCATTTTACAACCTATTTACCACAGATTGTTAAGCAAATCATTGTAGTTGATAAGTGAATCATGCAAATTCAGATTCCATTATTGACTTTCCTTGCCATGGGTTGGCGGAAGCGAACTGGGAAGATCACAAATGATAATCACAAGATCCAGAATGTTGCAATTGTTGTAAATACATTCAACAGGCATCCAAATTTTGATCATGTGACCATGGAGTTACTGCAATGGTTGTTAAGTGAGGGGACTAGCTGCAAGTCACTTTCTTCAGTCGCATTATGACTTTGAATGGCCACTAAAGGAATGGTTGTAGATTGAGGACTACCTATATTTTAAGAGAAACAGATGAATAAGATCTATACCCTAGGAACAATGTAGATATGCAGAAGAGGTTGTAAAGCAAAAGAAACATCTATACCAGTGGCACCCAGCCTTTTGGTTCCAGGTTCCATGGAGAAAAATTTTTCCATGGACCAGAGGGATTGTAGGTTCGCATGCTGCTTGCATCCCATGGATGGGGCTTCACTTGTTTGCGTGGTCCAGTTTCTGGCATACCATGGCCCAGTGCTGGTCCAGGGACCAGGGGTTGGGGACCCCTGATCTATATCAGATCTGGTCTATCTATCTGAGATTTTAAAATGCCATGCCACAGGTCACAGAGGAATAATGCATCAAGACTGATTGAAACAATGGTAAAGAATGAAAGCAGGTGACGTAATGTTCCATCAAACACAGAGGTGATATAGGAAGGATTATATGATGGATACTGCTGGCAATTACCTACCACCTGATTTTTTTTGCATCTTATCTCTCCCAGCAATCTTTATAAACTTGACCAATTCATAGCGACAAAAAGTGAGTATGTGACTACATGGGTGTGAGTATAGCACTTAAGCAGTCTTAATCCGATAATATTTTTTGCAGATTAACAGTAACTCCCTGTTTTCTGTTTCTTCTCTCAAGTATTTCATTGGTGCATAAGATCCCAAATCTCTACATCTCCACTGAATTGGTAGATCCACTAATAAATTTTTCTTCTATCTTCAAACAAGATAATGTGCTCCTAAGTCTACATTGCCCTCATCAAGCTCCAGAGCCTTAGATATGTAAAACAGCTGCTGGTGTCTTTACTAATGAGCAAAAAAGCAGAAAATTTATCTAGTAATTTAAGAATGCTGGGTGGGACAGGAATAGAGCAAGACAGGAAATGCAAATGCCATCTAAGCCAACTAGGTCGAAGATATGGAACACCAGAGGCCAAACCAGATCACATTCTCCACAGTTCTTTTGCAAAATTATGGGATGTGGATTTTATTTTTGTTAGAATTTTGGAATTTACTTAGGCCAGAATCTCTCAGCTTTGATTATTATCACAATTTACCACAGAAGATAACAATATCGACCTAGATTAATTTTAGGTTATAGTATGGAATATAGTGTGACTTTTTGACTGGTAAATCCAGGATGATTGGGGTTATAATACCTTGCACTCCTACTTAGCATGTCCTAACAATTGGAAATGCTGGGAGTTGTAGTCCAAAAACAGCTAAGGAAAAGACTAACAATGGTGAATATTTCTGAACCTCCAAGGATGGTCTATGGAAATGATAACAGACATCAGAATTTTTAATTTAATTATACACATGTTGTGCATTGACAATAAACATTTGAATTGAGAATGAAAAATAAAAAGGGACTCCTGCTGTAAATAAGAGCTCTTTAATGAGGTGTCAATATCTGTTTTATTGTCACATGTTTTTTTATTGTGAGTTCTTTATTTGATTTTATGAACCATAAAAGAGCCATGCTGGCAGTACGGTTAGAATGCAGTATTGCAGGTTAATTCTGTGACTGCCAGCAGTTCGATTCTGACTGGCTTAAGGTTGACTTAGCCTTCAATCCTTCCCAAATCTATAAAATAAGGACCCAGATTGGGGGGGAAATATGCTGACTCTGTAAACCACTGTGAAGCAGTATATAAGTGCTATTACTATTGCTATAAGAATTGGGCAGAAGACAAGTTTAATAAACTATTATTACAGGTAGCCCTGTAATAGTTATTTGACACAGCCATTCATTTAGCAACCATTCAAAGTTATGATGGCACTGAAAAAAATTACTTATAATCAGTCCTCAAATTTTGACCATTATAGCATCCCCATAAGACATGTGATCATAATTTAAATATATGCAACAAGCATATATTTACAAAGGTTGCACTGTTCCTGGGTCATATGATCATCAACTGCAATCTTTCAAGGATTTGAATCCATTTATTTTTATAGTTTGCTATAAAAATTTATAGAAACCTGAAATAGTTAGAAAGATACAACCCAAAAAATACCATCAAAAGGCAAGTAAAATCCATTTTCTGCAGGGGAGCACAATACCAGTGGTGGGATTCAAACTTTTTTTTACCACCAGTTCTGTGGACGTGGCTTGGTGAGTGTGGCAGGGGAATGATAGTGTAAAATCTCCAGTCAGAGGAGATATTTGGCAGTTCTTCGAACTACTCAAAATTTCTGCTACTGGTTCTCCAGAACTGGTCAGAACCTGCTTAAGACCAAAGAAACAACCAGCTAGAATCAGAAATACTTAATGTTCATTTAATCAATCAATAGTCAACTTGTACTTTCTGTTAGAAACCTTATTTTCCATTCAAGACATGTCACTTACAAGTTCTGGATAGTAAAATTTTATTTACTATGGTTATAGTAAATAATAAGAGGGGTACAATGGCTCAGTGCTTAAAGATGTTGAGTTTGTCAGCTAGAAAGCAGATAGCTGCTGCACAACGGAATGAATTCCCATTACTCACCTATCTAGAAGTTCTAAAGCATGCAAATGTGAGTAAATAAAGAGGTATCACTTCAGTAGGAAGATAACAGTATTCCCTGGCACATGACCATGGAAAATCTTCAGACAACACTGGCTCTGTCAACTAAAAAAAGGAGATGACCACTGTCTCCTAGATTCTACATGACTGGATAGGGAAATTTTTACTTTTGCCTTTTTATAGTAAATAAAAAAGTAACAAGCAAAGCTGGCCTCAGTATCTAGAATTAATGGAATTGCCATTGAGAAATAAGTCCCAATCTGATGTGATCCAAAGTACATCTGGTAAAATACCTTCCAACAGAAACATGTTTGTGTCACTAAAACTTACAAAATGTTTGTTACGCATATGAATTTATTCTCAAATAGTATTTTTGTTTCTGATTTGATTCAGTTTCTTACCTATAATTTCCTTGGAAAACACTGAGCATTGGAAGCGATGTAAATTTGACTGCCCAGTAGTCCAGGTGTATGTATTGGGACCGAGAATGTTAAGTTCTCCTTTTCTTGATCCACAAGTTAGGACAGAAAGTGTCATTGTGTATCATAACATCATATCACAAAAAACATCAGTTAGGTACTCGTACAATGACACACAAAAAAACAAGGATATAATTCTTGTCATTTGTAAAATGAAATTATAACCGGTATGCTGTTAATGTTGTTGTGACTTTTAGAATAATAGAGTTGGAAGGGACCTTGAAGGTCTTCTAGTCCAACCCCTGCTTGAGCAGGAGACCCTATATCATTTGAGACAAACAGCTGTCCAGTCTTTTTTTGAAAGCCTTCAATGATGGAGCACCCAAAACTTTTTAAGGCAAGCTATTTCATTGGTTGACTGCTCTCACCATTTGGACATTTCTCCTTAGTTTCTAGATTGCTTCTTTCCTTGATTAGTTTCCAACCATTGTTTTTTTGTCTTGCCTTGTAGTGCTTTTTACTGGACACTTATGAGAATATCACCTTGCACTGACTATGCTCAGATTTAACCATGGTATTCAAAAACTGGACTCCCTATTCCCTTTCCTTGTTCCTTTCTTTTCCTTTCCTTTCCTTTCCTTCTTTCCATTCCTTTCCTTTCCTTTCCTTTCCTTTCCTTTCTTCCTTTCCTCTTTTCTTTCCTCTCCTCTTTCCTTCTTTCCATTCCTTTCCTTTCCTTTCTTCCTTTCCTTTCCTTTACTTTCCTTTCCATTCCATTCCATTCCATTCCTTTCCTCTTTTCTTTCCTCTCCTCTTTCCTTCTTTCCATTCCATTCCTTTCTTTCTTTCCATTCATTTCTTTCCATTCCTCTTTCTTTTCTCCCTCTTTAGGAAACCCTCCCATACTACCACCTCTTATAATACTAGACGATACAGTATCAACAGTAGAGACCTTCAAATTTCTAGGTTCTATCATATCACTAGACCTAAAATGGACACCTAACATCAAAAACGTCATCAAAAAAGCACAACAAAGATTGTTCTTTCTACGCCAACTAAGAAAGCTCAAACTGCCCAAGGAGCTACTTATACAGTTCTACAGAGGAATTATTGAGTCTATCATCTGCATCTCTATAACTGTCTGGTTTGGTTCTGCAACCCAACAGGACAGACACAGACTTCAGAGGATAATTAGAAAAACAATTACTATCAACCTGCCTTCCATTGAGGACCTGTATACTGCACGAGTCAAAAAGAGGGCTGTGAAAATATCCACAGACCCCTCACACCCCGCACATAAACTGTTTCAACTCCTACCCTCGAAACAATGCTGTAGAGCACTGCACCCCAGAACAACTAGACACAAGGACATTTTTTTCCCAAAAGCCATCACTCTGCTAAACAAATAATTCCCTCAACACTGTCCAACTATTTACAAACTCTGCATTGCTATTACTATTAATGTTCTCATCACTCCTTATCATCCATCCCCTCCCACTTGTGACTGTATGACTGTAACTTGGCCGCTTGTATCATTACAATTTATATTGACTGTTTCCTAGTATGATTTGATTGCTTATTGTACTCTATGACTATCATTATGTGTTGTACCTGATGATTCTTTACGAATGTATCTTTTCTTTTATGTATACTTAGACCATTTGCACCAAGACAAATTCCTTGTGTGTCCGATCACACTTGGCCAATAAAAAGAATTCTATTCTATTCTATTCTATTCTATTCTATTCTATTCTATTCTATTCTATTCTATTCTATTCTATTCTATTCTATTCTATTCTATCCTATCTTTTCCTATCCTATCCTTTCTTTTCCTCTTTCCTTCTTTCCATTCCTTTCCTTTTCTCTTTCCTTTCCTCTCTCTTTCCTTTCCTTTCCTCTCCCCTTTCTTTTCCTTTCCTTCCCTTTCCCTTCCTTTCTCTTTCCCTTTCCACTGTGACATCACTCATTTTATTTGGCAAGTTTGGGGTGAAAGAAAGGAAACTGTACATGTTCTCTTCCCTTCAAAGCATGGTGACATTGATTCTGTTCTTCTACTCTCCATTGATTGGGATGAACCCATTGTCACTCTAAAGCTGGCTGTATATCATACAGTTCAGATCTTGGTGATTAATCCCCTCCTAGTTAGTTTAAGTCAGAGAAAGTCCCTAGAAGACTCTGGATGCTCTCCTATTTTTGCAGAGATCAGAGAAGAAATCATTTTTCCCAAGTTGCATCTGTCTTGCGTAAAGAGGATTTGTACAAGGAAGTCCCTCATGTAAAGAGTATTGAAAACTTGTTCTAAAGGATTAAAGCTCATTTAATGATGTGACCCAGAAAATCTTTTAAACAACCCGCATGGGTGCAGAAAAGATTCAACTTCAAGTAAAAAGGCCATAAGTAGTAATAACAATGACTGAAGTTACAAAAATATAGCTGGGATTCCATTGGCCTTACAGCACTGAGGGTAAAAAATTGGTGAAAATCAAAATACAGAGTTATTTTGGGTGATCCAGGCGTTTTTAGCACAATTTGATTTGTCAACAAAACTTACATCTCAGCCTTAAAATCTTTTGATTCTGTCTCTTGGATGACAGAAGATGATATATCATGACTTATTTACAAATGCAAGTCCCCTTCCTTAGCTCTTTTATTATAATGTCATTAAGACTAAATACAATAGCATAGAAAAGCAATTACTGTATTATGAATCAAAGAAGAACTTACATTAAAGATTCTCTTTCATACAATCCCATTGGCTTTCAGTGTTATTTTATACAGTGCAGAAACACAATTATAAATATATAAAATGAATAAAAAGGAGCTTTACATACTAGCTCGATATCCATGTTCACTATGAAAGGTCAGGCTTAGTTTTTCGGGATGAAAATAATCAGAAAAAAAATCTGCCTCTGCCTACCAGCATCCACCGGTATTCATCTGGCTAGCGTCCTGTCAGTGTGTGAGAGAATTGAGGGCTGTTTGGAAAGTGAAACAGTATTTGCTGTGTGAGCAAGAAGGATACAGCAAGGAGCCTGGGTGTGGCTTAGCTCAACTGTTCAGTACTAAAGCTGCTTGGTGCTGTGAAACTAAAAGTGAAACTGAACTCTGCTTGTGTTTTGCACTTGGAACAGATTTCTTTTCAGATGGGGAGGGCGAGTAGAACTCCTTAGCATCAGAGCGTGTTAATAATAATATAGGAAATATATATGATGGTCATTTTGAAAAATCTTCTGTTAGTGAGCACTTAGAAGTCAAGAGGAACATGCGTGCCAAATTTCAAGTTTGTAGGCTTTATGGTTCTGGAGATTTTGTGATGATTGATATTTCACTTTTATACAGAGAGATATTGAGTTTGTAAATCTGAATCTATGATAATGTCTGCATAGTTTTTGTAACTAGCACACAATTCTAGGTATCTTGTAAATGATGTCCGGCTGCTTGTCCAATAACAAACAAACAAAAAAAAATTCTGAAGAAGTAGGAACAGCAGTGAAGTGTAAAAATAACTCACCATGTATCTCTGTATAAAAATCACAGAAAAGACATGATACTGTAAAATCCCCATTCTTTCCCCACCTCACTAACCTGCTTTCCAGCTCCGTTCTCCTGTGCAGGGCAACCAAAGAAGACCCAGCCAATCAGCTGGGACTTGGGAGGCAGAGAATAGATGGGGGCGGGGCCAGTCAGAGGTGGTATTTGCTGGTTCTCCAAATTACTCAAAATTTCCGCTACCGGTTCTCCAGAACTGGTCAGAATCTGCTGAAAACCACATCTGGTTATGAAACATCTGCAAGGAAACAAGAAAGCTCAGAGAGCACTAAGGACCCCACACAACATGACTAATCATTTCACAATTGTGTACAGGTAGTCTTCAACTTATGATCACAACTGAGCCAAAAATTCCTGTTGTTAAGTGAGACAGTTGTGAGATTATCCCGATTTGATTACTATCGTTGTTAAGTGAATCAATGCAGTTCTTTAATTAGCCACACAGTTGTTAAGTGAATCTGGCTTCCCCATTGACTTCGATGTCAGAAGGTTTGCAGGAAGCAATTATATAATCCCGAGACATTGAAACCATCAAAAATATGAGTTAGTTACCAAGTGTCTGAATTTTGATTGCATGACCATCGGAATGCTGCAATGGTCGTAAGTGTGAAAAAAATGTTTGTAAGGCACATTTTCAGTGCTGTTGTAAGCTCAGCCACTAAATGAATTGTAAGTCGAGGACTATCTGTTTTAAAACAAGCCCTGGGAAGTGTCTTTTGGTACTTGATTACTGTAAATGTAGAATTATAAGAGGATGGTTTCCCCATTGAGATTCAGCCTCTATGATTTGAATTAATGAAATATTGATATGGAAATCTACATGAAAAATATCCTGCTCAAGATATTTAGTCCACTCTTTTAGGTTGATTAATAAAGAACTTGGGGACACATCAATTCTACAATGGAACAATGGAGGTGAAAGAAATAAAATTGGCAAAAATGTTAATGTTGATTGTTTTATTTAAAGGGAAGAATTTATTTAGTTATGTTTCCATTCTGAAACCCTTTGTCAACTTTATGCTTGAAACAGAAAAAGAAATGAAACTTTTAGGTTGAATTTGTTGTTATAGAAATAGTTTGAAGTGATTTTATTATTGGGACAAGCAGTCTAAGCCCATGTACTTAAACTGAATTGTAAAGCAAAAAGCTGAAGTTGTAGCTTTTCTTTCATTCTGTAATTCTGAAAAAAAAATGGAAGTCACTGCTTTTTTTAATCTTTGAACTTTTCTATCTTTCCTAATGTTTTTTTTCTATTTGCATTTTATTTTTACAAAAGATATTTAGCTCACTCATTGCATATAAGTATTGTGTGAACATTTGTCAAAATCCAATTGTTAGCAGCTTCTGTAAAATGGCTTTTACTAAAGAAACCAACCAAACAGAAATATTTAAATTTAATCAATAGATAACTTTGAGTGGCAGAAGTTCTGTCCATCCTCTCCAATCAAAAGTGTAGCTTCCAAGCTATTTAAAAGAGATGTTTGAAAAATGTCAATGGCATCCTTGAAGTCGTGATGAAAAACAAAAACAAAAAGTTGATCTGGGTCAGTATTTATTTCTTACAAAGAACGTTATTCAGTGGTGGGATTCACAAATTTTTACTGCCGGTTCTGTGGGCATGACTTGGTCGGCATGGCAGGGGAAGGATACTGCAAAATCTCCATTCTCACTCACTCCTGGGGGAAGGATACTGTAAAATCCCTATTGCCTCCCCACCCCATTAACCTGCTTTCCAGCTCTGTTCTCCTGGGCAGGGCAACAAAAGAAGACCCAGACAATCATCTGGGACTTGGGAGGCAGAGAATAGATGAGGGTGGGGTCAGTCAGAAGTGGTATTCTGAACTACTCCAAATTTCCACTACCAGTTCACCAGAACTGGTCGGAACCTGCTGAATACCACCTCTGACATTATTGTTGCAAATCCAAGGTCTCATAACTTTTAGAAAACTGCTCCCATTTAGTCATTACAGCCATTCCAAAATAAGAAAAAACTTATTTATTGCAAGACATGGGAACCATAGTATCTGTCAAAAGCCATGATTTCATACCAAATAACAGAGTAAAAGAGTTGGAAGGGACCTTGGAGTCCAAGTTCAAGCAAGAGACTCTATACCATTTTGGATAAATGTTGTTCAATAACTTCTTAAAAACCTCTTTTGAGTGAAAAATAAAAGGGCCAAAGACCTGCTGCATTCTTTTGACAGATAATATGGTATTACTGATCCAAACTTTATTTCTTCCTGAAACCTGAAATGCCACGCCTCAGTATTAAAAATATTTGACCTTTCAATAAGGTTTCCATCTATATTCATTTGGCTAGTCTTGGTCTTTTAGCAAGATCATAATTTTTGTCTTCAGAAAATTTAACCAATAAGTGGTGGCAGAATCCTGCTGATTAATTTTTACAGAAATTGTTCTACTGAAAACATATTCTCCCTTCATTCTATTCTCTTCGTTTCTGTTTTATCTGGAGTTCTGGTATCACAGTGGTTAAAGTACAGTACTGCAGGCAAACTCTGCCCACAGCCAGGAGTTTGATCCTGATGGGGCTCAAGGTTTACAATCAACCAATGGAATAGCTTGCCTTCAGAAGTTGTGGGTGCTCCATCACTGGAAGCTTTCAAAAAATGAACAACCATTTGTCTAAAATAGTATAGGGCAGGGGTGTCAAATTCAATTTCATTGAGGTACGGATAAACATTGTGGTTGTCCATGGAGGGGCCAGGGCATGGCATGGTCAGAGTCATAATGGCCGACTGGGCATGGCTTGAGGGGGGGGTAAGGCCAGCTCGATGTCGTTCATGGGAGGGGGTGCCTGTGGGGGCCGTGCAGAGTTTGGGAGGGAATCCAGGGGTCCCTGGCAGGTGGGCTTGCCTCATGGGATGAGATGAAGTGAGGCAGGGGGTGAGGTGGCTGCTGCCTCAAACCGTTGGTGGGTGCATGAGGGCTGGTATCCTGGGTGAAAGGGAAATGCTAAAAACACAGGCCCCAGGGACACCAGGCCCCATGATTGCCACCCCTGTGCACATGCTCAAGAGGCGGCAGCACGGATCAAACACTGGCCATGGTCTAGCTCAGATGGCTGCCACCAGATTACAGATCAGCACCCATTGGCTTGGGCTGGGCTGGGCTGAGACCCCATGGGCTGGTCCTTCACTGTTTCTTGGGTGCCCCCATGGGCCAGATCTAACTACCTCACAGGCCAGATTTGGCCCACAGGCCTTGAGTTTGACACCTGCTCAAATGGGGTTGGAAAAGAAGAACCATTCTGTGTTCTTTGTTGACTCAGTCTTTCATCCTTCAGAGGTCAGTAAGATAAGGACCCAGATTGTTGGGTGTGATATGCAAATAATGCTTACATTGTAAACTCCTCAAAAGTGTTGTAAAATGCAATGGGGCAGTAAGGTAAAGGTTCCCCCACACATGCGTGCTAGTTGTTTCCAGTTCTAGGGGGTGGTGCTCATCTGCGTTTCTAAGCCAAAGAGTAATCTGGTCGGCATGGAGTAAAGTCGCATGGAGTGCTGTTATCTTCCCACCAAAGTGGTCCCTATTTTTCTACTTGCATTTTTATGTGCTTTTGAACTGCTAGGTTGGCAGAAGCTGGGACAAGTAACGGGAGCTCGCTCTGTTACGCAGCACTAGGGATTCGAACCGCTGGACTGCCGACCTTCTGATCAACAAGTTCAGTGTCTTAGCCACTGAACTACTATGTCCCCATGGTGGGAGAGTATATAAATCTAAATGCTATTTTAAAAGGTTAATTCACCTTCTTGATCCATGCATGGACATACAGATGGAGACGAGACTGGCATATGATAAAACATACAGCACAATTTTCATATGCTCCAACCCTGGAAGTTTTTGAAAAAAGATTGGGCAACCATTTGTCTGAAATGGTATAGAGTTTCCTGCCTGAGCAAGGGGTTGGACTAGAAGACCTCTAAGGTCCCTTCCAACTCTGTTATTCTATTATTCTTTTAAATTGTGGCTTGAGCAGACATCCTTGTACCCATGAATGTGCTCAACACCTCAACCAGTGAAAGTGTCCCTATTTTGTTATTTTAAGGACAATTTTTTTAAACTATCAGCCCATGTTCAACATCACTTGTATTTCAGTAGACATTAGAACTTCAGATAACTGTAAAAATAATTGTTACAATTCAGTGAATTTCCAACAACTTATTTCCAATGGGATGAGTGTCATTTCCATTTAGCCAAGGCTGATTTCGGGAAGCTTCCTTTATTACTATATCACAAGTAGACCTTTGATAAGAAATTTGTATTAATGGATTGCCGAATATCTGAAGGCTTGCTACTGTCTAGTTGCACCTATTGGGTTGGATCCAGGTTTAGTCCTAGTTAAAATAAAAATACAGAAATAATGGAAAGGGTTTCCATTAATAAATTAAGTCTCATTCGGGTATATTAAAGTATAACTAAACTGGAACTAATTTTATTTGTCAATATCTTTAATTTATAAATTCTTGCTCCATTGCTTTTAATTAACAAATTGTTCTAGAGTTATTACCTAATGAATGTGCTCTGCTGTTTGTAGGATTTACATCTTTTTTATTCCATCTTTTTTCTGCTCAGTGCAAATCACAATAAATTAATTTATATTCTAAATAAGTTTTTACCTGTTGTTTGCTTCATTTCAATAGCCACTATTTGCCAGAAAAACTCCAGCGAATTTGGCCAAAGGCAACAATTTCTTGGAAATTATAATCCCAAATACTTGAAGAACACCAAATTACCCTGATATGAATATTCCCTGAAAAATTCACCAATTCTGTAAAATGGGTTTGGGTTCAAGAAAATAGCCAGTCAACAACTATCCAAAAAGTTTTGTATTTGAATAGAAATGTGAATCCATCTTTTGCTTATGACATTAGACAAGAATCCTGATAACCACTAGATGGCAACAAAGAGATCTGGAAATGTACTTATACTGCCATCTAGCAGGCATCTGAGTTTTGCAGCCCAGATATAATATGTCTAATCTCCTTCTCAAATCAATACTTTACGAAGTACACTATAATGGCCTTTTTTATTCATAGTGCATGAAGCTTTGCTTGCTGATATAATTACTGTCATTTCACAGATAGCAGAACAGTTTGCTTTGCTTTGTTTTCAATCAATCAATTGCCTCTTTCCTCTCATGTTCTTCTCATTTTTCTGAGTCTGGACCCTGGGAGATCAAATAGCTATACTTCCCAACCACTATTTCTGCCTTTTTACAGAAAAAAAAAACATTATTAGTTCATGAATAAGCAGCTCACAATCAGTCCCTTGTACCATTAATTTCAGATAGCAGAACTATTCCCACTGTTGCTATATTAGTTATGCATCTCAGCAATAGAACTTTATCACACAGGTGCACAGGCCACAGGAGTTTGGTGCTGCGGTACATCCAAACACACAGCCGGTTATGGTTCACAAAAGTGTATGCTGAAGAATTAAACTAAATCTCTGTATAATTGCAAAAGTTTGTCTTAGACTGCTTTGGGGGTTGGATATTTATTATATATTGTTGTGGGCAATATGCTGACTCCGTAAACCATTTAGAGAGGGCTATAAAGCACTGTGAAGTAGTATTGCTATACAGCTAGAAACTTATTTAATATGGTTGTGGGAGTATCTACAGAAGAGTCAAGATTGTCCCAAAGATAGTTTTTCAAGAGGCAACTGGACTTCCTCGGTTTTTTTTTTTCTTTGAACACATTTTGCTTCTCATCCAAGAAGCTTCTTCAGCTCTGACAGGATGGTGAGGAATAGAAGGATTTATATTCCTTACAGACAGCTGGTCATTTGCATCCTTTTAGAGTGTCACTGAAGCACTTGGAGGCTTATCTGTCTCCTCAGGGTCACCTGAGTAATGCTCCTGGTTCCTGTAGTCTGCAATTTTTCCTCTGCACTACTCAGGTGATCATGAGGACACAGATAAACCTCCAAGTGCTTCAATGACCCTCTAAATAAAAGGATGCAAATGACCAGCTGTCTGCCAGGAATATAAATCCTTCCATTCCCCACCATTCTGTCAGAGCTGAAGAAGCTTCTTGGATGAGAAGTGAAACATCTTCAAAAGAAAAAACAAGAAAGTCCAGTTGCCTCCTGAAAAAGCACCTTTGGGACAACCATGACCTGGGATGACTGAGAATCTCTACAGACATTTAGGGTTCAAGATTGCATCTAACACCTTTTGAAGTATATCACTGATGTCATCATTATTGCCACATTGATCACATGCCACACCCTTTTTAGCTATGAATTGTATTTTCTTAAATGCTAGTAGAGGTAGTACTCCACTTATGACCGCAATCGTGAGCAAAATTCTCATCACTAAGGAAAATGGTTGTTAACGTGCATCATGCCTGGGTTTTTACTACTCTTTTTGCCATTGTTAAGCAAAATATTGCAGTTGTTAAATGAAACTGTGTTGCTGTTGGTGTTTTTGATAGAGGAGGTTTTGAAGACAAGATTGGATAAAATTTGACTGGGATAATACGATATCTCCTGCCTTGAGCAGGGGGTTGGACTAGAAGACATAGAAGATCCCTTCCAGCCCTATGATTCTATGTTCTATGGGGCCTTCAAACTTGACAGCTTTAAGACTTGTGGACTTCAACTCCCAGAATTCCTCCTCCAGTCATGTTAGCTCAGCAATTCTGGGAGTTGAAGTCCACAAGTCTTAAACTTGCCAAGTCTGAAGACCCTTGTTCTATGCTGTTAATTGAATCCACCTTTCCCCATTGACTTTCCTTGTCCTCACCTAACTTGAAAGATCACAAATAGCAATCACATGGCCCCAGGATATTGCAACAGTTGTAAGCATGTGCCAATTACCAAGCGACTGATCCCCCTTATGATCATGGGGATGTTGCAATGTTAGTAAGTGCAAGGAGAGATCATAAGTCAACTTTTTCAAAGCTGTTGTAACTTTAAATGATTGCTAAATTAATGGTTGTAAGTCAAGGACTGCCTATAATGAATTAAGAAGAGCAGAATTTTCCAAATCAATACCCAAAGAGCAGACCATACTTTGTAATGTATTAGATACTCCCTTACTTACCTAATTGCATTAAATAATGGCTTGCTTGGTTTATTGGTTAATCAAATCACAGTGGGCTGATTAACACACTGTGCTAATCTATAAACCATACTCTACAAAACCAGAATCACTAGGGACATATATCGCACTAAGCCAAGGCTAAGTTAATTATATTACTTAAATTTATTCTATTCTATTCTATTCTATTCTATTCTATTCTATTCTATTCTATTCTATTCTATTCTATTCTATTCTATTCTATTCTATTTTATCTACTTCTTAGTGAGATATGTGGAACAACTGACAAGAATCAACGTTGAGTCCATCTACCTCTATGTGGTTAGCAGTGCTCAGTAGAGTTTCTCCAGGTTTTAATCCATTTCTCTAACTAGAATTCTAACCAAATTCTCTAGGACTAGAATTTGGAAGCATCATTAAATGCTTTGGAATTCAGCTTCTCAGTTCCAGATTGCCATCAAGGGGTACCATAAAGCAGAAGGAAATTATTCAGGTAATAGCATATCTGCACAGTCTGTATGTTGGCAAACAGTTGCTCCGATAGCTCCACAGCTCGGCAGAATTAGGACTTGCTGGCAATCATCCTGTTATTTCTGAAGTGTCCACTCCAAAATTAGTACCAACTTGAGGATAGCCTCTCCAAACATAAGCAGTGAAATTGTTTCAATGTGAAAATTACAGTGGAAGTGATTAAAGCTGCAGCAGACAGTGAAAAGGCTTGTAGAAATAAACATAAAACATAAATAGTACTTACACAATTCCTTGTCACCTCTTAAGAGTTGATTGGAAAACAAAACTTTTGCCAGTCTCAAGTGGTTATGACCTGCGGGAAAGATGTATTTTAATCTAGGCCTTTCAAGGTCAGTTGTTAGAGCTGAAAAGTTTCAATAGAGTCAAGGAAAGCTTGGGATGAATATTATATGATTAACAATTTTATACAGGCCTTGGCCAACCCAGAAGCTCTATGCTGCCTACCGAATGAATGAGATATAGTATAGTATAGTATAGTATAGTATAGTATAGTATAGTATAGTATAGTATAGTATAGTATAGTATAGTATAGTATAGTATAGAATAGAATAGAATAGAATAGCAGAGTTTGAAGAGACCTTGGAGGTCTTCTAGTCCAATCCCCTGCCTAGGCAGAAAATCTTACACCACTTCAGACAAATGATTGTCCAACCTTCTCTTAAAAAATTCCAGTGTTTGATTATTCACGACTTCTGGAGGCAAGTTGTTCCACTGATTAATTGTTCTAATTGTCAGGAAATTTCTCCTTAGTTCTAAGTTGCTTCTCTCCTTGATTAGTTTCCACCCGCTGCTTCTTGTCCTGCCCTCAGGTGCTTTGGAGAATAGATTGACTCCCTATAGAATCAAGATCATGTGAAGTGTCAATACCACTTTATAATGCCTTGGTAAGGCCACACTTGGAATACTGTATCCAGTTTTGGTCGCCACGATGTAAAAAAGATGTTGAGACTCTAGAAAAAATGCAGAGAAGAGCAACAAGGATGATTAGAGGACTGGAGGCTAAAACATATGAAGAATGGTTGCAGGAACTGGGTATGTCTAGTCTAATGAAAAGATGGACTAGGGGAGACCTGATAGCAGTGTTCTCAGGGGCTGTCATAAAGAAGAGGGAGTCAAGCTATTCTCCAAAGCAGGGGTCGCCAAACTTTTGGACCTCAGAGACCACCAAACTCATAATTTTAAATCCCGGGGACCACTAATATAAATTTGATGGTGACTGATGGTGGCTTGCTGACATTGGTGGGAGAGAGAGAGAGAGAGAGAGACAGAGAGAGATGATCTAATTTCTCTCCTCTCTCTCTCTCTCTCTCTCTCTCTCTCTCCCACACACACACACACAAAACACACAGAGGCAAGGGTGGGATTCAAATTTCTTAACAACTGGTTCTTGGGTGGGGCCTAATTTGTGGATGTGGCTTGGTGGTCACGTGACTCGCTGGGCATGACTTGTATGTAAATATTATAAATATTTATGTAAATATTGATTTTTTTATAAAAAAGAGCAACTTTTACCCAAAATCAGGCAAAGCAGGCAGGCAGATTGAGTTGCTCACAGAATCACAGATTCAAAGATCTACCTTTCTGCCATTGGCTATCTGTGTCTATCACATAAAATTTGCTTGCAAGCAAACTCATAAAATTTGCTAACAAGCAAACTCACAAACTTAACTCACAACTCACCATGTATGTAAATATTGATATCTTTATTTTAAAAAGAGCAACTTTTACCCAAAATCAGGCAAAGCAGGCAGGCAGATTGAGTTGCTCACAGAATCACAGTTTGATTCAGAGATCTATCTTTCTGCCATCGGCTCCCTGCACTGAATAATAGAAGTTTCAGTCCTAAGGAAGGTTTGGATCTGCTTAAAAGCAGAGCCAAAGATCTAAAGATTAGCTAGAAAGCAAGAAATCCAATAACTTCCTGCTTTCTAGCTAATCTAAATCTCCCAGCACAGCAGAACAGCTGATGGTCGGGGGCAAAAAGGAAAAATAGCAACTTAGCAGGCAAGTTTGCCAAGTAAGGAGTGAGTGGGAGGGGAGGGTTTCCACGGGACATGTGGGCGGTGCAGCCTTGCATTCCTGTGTAGCCTGGATTAATTGCTTTGGAGGGGTGCTCTGGGGTGACATTTCTCTGCGGACCACCAAAATTTTCTCGCGGACCACCAATGGGCCGTGGCCCACCAGTTGGCGACCATTACTCCAAAGCACCTGAGGACAGGACAAGAAGCAGTGGGTGGAAACTAATCAAGGAGAGAAGCAACTTAGAACTAAGGAGAAATTTCCTGACAGTGAACAATTAATCAGTGGAACAACTTGCCTCCAGAAGTTGTGAACGCTCCAACACTGGAAGTTTTTAAGAAGAGATTGGATGACCATTTGTCTGAAGTGGGGTAGGATTTTCTGCCTAGGCAGAGGGTTGGACTAGAAGACCTCCAAGGTCCTTTCCAACTCTTCTATTCTAATTCTAATTCTAATTCTAATTCTAATTCTATTACATGGCAGCCCCTGAGATATTGGAACACTGCTATCATGTCTCCCCTAGTCCTTCTTTTCATTAGACTAGACATACCCAGTTCCTGCAACTATTCTTCATATGTTTTAGCCTCCAGTCCCTTAATCATCTTTGTTGCTCTTTTTTGCACTCTTTCTAGAACAGCGGTTTCAAACTCATGTCATCACAGCGGTGTCATGTGACATATCAAGACTTTCTCCCCTTTCACCAAACTGGGTGTGGGCGTGGTCAGCATATCTGACCCATGGGCTGGGAGTTTGACTGATCTGTTCTAGAGTCTCAACATCTTTTTTACATTGTGGCAACCAAAACTGGATACAATATTCCAAGTGTGGCATTATAAAGTGATTAAAATTTTTAAAGTTTAAAATATTTTTAAAATTCAAAATAGTTCAAAATAAATAGATGGTGGAGGAGGAGAAGGGGAGACAATATAGAAATGCAGCCATTTATTAAATTTTCAATACCAATAGAAGAGAATATTTGTACCTCCGAGCTGAGCTTGGATATTTTCCTGCAGACATTTCATTATCCAGCAAGGTTACATCATCAGTGCTAGAAGGGAACTTGCTCTGTTTATATAGCCACTAGTACATGAACAGGAGCAAAACCCAATCTCTTCTAGCACTAGTGATGTTACTATATTTGGGTAATGAAACCTCTACAGGAAAACAACCAAGCTCAGAAAGCACCAAGGACCTCACATTTACAATTATGATTATCTGTTAACATTTTCACATGGCTGGCATATTAATAATTGATCCTACAGAATTGCCCCCAAGGTTTTGTTTATTCACACTTTGATACGAACAGAACATATGACCTAGTTAAGTGTGCAGCTCTCATTCTCCCATATTTATCAGTTGTATCTGCCAATAAATTTAGCAATCCTTGATACGCTCAACCCCAAAAACTTTAACCTTAGACTGTCTACTATTGACTCTTTCCTAAGAGGTCTGTAGGAGGCGTGCATAAGCGTGCATAAGCGCACCAACGTGCCTACCATCCCTGTCCTATTGTTTCTTTTTATTTTTCTTATATGTATCTATTTCATGTATTCATAACTATGTTTATACTTATATCTGTTATCTTATAATCGCTTGACATAAATAAATAAATAAATAAATAAATAAATAAATAATTTTTTTTAAAAAATAACCCTTTCTTGCCTAACCCTTTCTTTCTACAACACCTTCTTCAGTCCTCTCCTGCCAAATACTATTTTCCTTTCTTAGTCTTTTATAGCTGATGTTAGGAATGGAATTAGAACATAGAATAATAAGATTGGAAAGGACCTTGCAAGATCTTCTCTGCTTGCTGGAATAATGTTTTATTTATTTGTCCCTCTTTCCATTTTTTCTCTCTCAGTTTATCAGACAATTCTTTATGCAGCCATGCTGGTTTCATGTGAAGTTTCTTGTTTTTCTTTCTCTGTGATCTTGTGGTACACTGGGCTTTTGTAATCTCATTTTTCAGAGTTTCCCAAGCATCTTTAATTGTTTTCCTATTTAAAATTTACCTCCATGGAATCCTTCCTAAGCACACTTAAGTTTGTTGAAGTCAACTTTCTTAAAACCCCTAGTTTGGCTTTATTCATTTACTTGTACCTGCAATATATTGAATTCTAATATGACATGGTCACTCTACCCCAAAGTTCCCACAATTTCAACCCTTTTTATCATTTCACCCATATTAGTAAGAATTAAGTCCAATATATCTGACATTCTGGTTTCCTCCTCTACCTTTTTCTTATAAGTTTGTCAGGAACCTGTTTGGTCTCCCACTTGATGCAGAGTTTGTCTCCCAGTTGATGTCAGTTAAAGTCTCCCATTATTACTGTGATGTGCTTCCTGCACACTTTGGCTTACTGATTAACAAAAGATTCATCTATTTCCTTCTAAAATCTTATGTTTCCTCATTGGATATTGACCTTCCACTGCAAGTTCTGATGAAAACACCACTTGTTATTTCAACTCTTTAGCTTTCATGCCTGCTCATGGTCTCTTTATATTGTTTTCAGGCTATTTGTTGTATCATTCATCTCCTCATGGAAAAGGAGAAAGGAATTATAATCTCTGGGTTTAATTGTTTTAGTAAGCCTCTCAATCATAACTCTGATTCTTGCTCCTGGAACACAACATTCTTCCCTTGATAATTATCTAGTACAGCCTGCAGGCTGGATGCAGCCCACAATGTGGTCAGATCTGGCCTGTGGGGCTGGCCTGGAAAATGTAAGAGACCGGCCCATATCACTTCAGCCCAGTCTACTCAATGTGAAGAGGAAACATTGGGCCAGTGTGGTTTCAGCCCAGTCTACCCAGTGTGAAGAGGAAAAATGCCAGCACTTTGGGGAGTGGAGTCAAGCTGGCCATGCCCATCCAATTAGCCACACCTACCCAGTTGGCCATGCACAGCCAGCCCCCTGAGGTCAATCACAGCCATGATGTGGGCCTCAATGAAATTGAGTTTGACACCTGGTCTAATCCAGGGGTCGCCAACCTTTTGGACCTCAGGGACCACCAAACTCATAATTTTAGATCCCAGGGACCACTAACTGGTTCTGTGGGCATGGCCTAATTTGTGGGTGTGGCTTGGGCATAGCTTGTATGTAAATGTTATAAATATTTATATAAGTATTACATTTTTTATAAAAAAAAGAACAACTTTTACCCAAAATCAGGCAAGACAGGCAGGCAGATTGAGTTGCTCACAAAATCACAGATTCATTCAGAAATCTATCTATCTGCCATTGGCTAGCTCAGTCTGTCACATAAAATTTGCTTGCCATCAAGCTCATAAAATTTTCTAGCAAACTCACAAGATTAACTCACAACACACCATGCATGTAAATATTGATTTTTTTATTTAAAAAAAGAGCAACTTTTACCCAAAATCAGGCAAAGCAGGCAGATTGAGTTCCTCACAGAATCATTCAGTGATTTATCTATCTGCCATCGGCTAGCTCAGTCTCTCAAATTTGCTTGCCGTGAGTCTGCACTGAATTTGCTTGCCGTGAGTCTGCACTGAATTTGCTTGCCATGAGTCTGCACTGAATTTGCTTGCAAGCAAACTTTCAGTCCTAAGGGAGGTTTGGCTGTGCTTAGCTAGAAAGCAAGAAATCCAACCATTTCTTGCTTCCTAGCTAATCTAAATCTCCTGGCACAGCAGAACAGATGATGGTCGGAAAAAGGAAAAATAGCAACTTAGCAGACAAGTTTACCGGGTAAGGAGTGAGTGGGAGGGGGGGTTCCCGCAAGCCATGTGGGCTGAGTAGCCTTGTGTTTCTGCGCAGCCTGAATTAATTGCTTTGGGGGGGTGCTCTGGGGGTGAGATTTCTCTGCGGCCCACCAAAATTTTCTCACGGCCCACCAGTGGACCTTGGCCCATTGGTTGGCAACCGCTGGTCTAATCTATAGATTGTGAAAAGTGATTCTCCTGTAACCAACTCATACCCTTTTTTGGGGGGGAGGCAGTGTTTGTTCTATTTTCCTTCCTGTCACTGGTAACTTGATGATGTTCCTTCTCCAGATGTCTGCATGCTTTCTTCAAAGGAGAGAATATGAAATTGACTGCTTAGCTCCAGCCAAGCTGGCTGGACTGAACTGCATGGATGGCATTGACATTGCTCTCAAATATTTTTATTATTAAATTATTACCGTTTCCCCAAAAATGTGACCTACCTTGAAAATGTCCTAGCTTGATTTCTACACATGCACCACCCTCCAAAATAAGCCCCACCCTCCAAAATAAGCCCTAATTAAGATCCCTCCCACTCCAGAATGGATGGGTAAAAATTAAGCTAGGGTGGGGATGGGAAGTGGAGTTGCCCTACTACTTACCTTTGGACAGCTGTAGCAGGTCTCGCACAACCCAACACCTGCCTCTCTGGCCCATTTCTTCTGTAGCCAGCAAGGCTGGCAAGGCTTTCCTAAAGGCCTCTGTAGCTGATAACAAAGCCCCGGATCAATCTGGAGCTCTGTTATCGGCTGCAGAGGCCTTCAGGAAAGCCTTGCCAGCCGCAGAAGAAGTTCCTGAAGGCCTCTGACAGAAAAAAGGAGGCAGGAGCAATGCACACAAGTGAGGTTAGTCAGTGGATGACATCCCCCAAAAATAAGTCCCAGTGCCTTTTTTGGTGGAAAAAAATATAAGACAGGGCCTTATTCCAGGAAACATGGGTAAATGAAAATGCCATTCTTTCACAGATAGCAGTCATGTGATATAGAAAATGTCTTCCATAACCACAAGCAGCCTTTACATATTGCAGAACTACAACACAACATTTACAGACTTCAAATGTCAAGGAACTGGAAATCCCATGCTTAAGCATGTAGAGTCACACACATTTCATAGGAAGTATTTTGCATGTACAATTTTGAGCACAAGATAGAAAACGAGAGATGAAGTAGAATGTTTTCTAGTTCTTTCACTTCTACTCTCTCTGTTTAATTTGAATCGAAAGATCTGGTTGAAAAGAGGATTTGCAGATGTACAAGAGAACATTTTCGCTCACTCTAATAGTCTGAATTTAAAATAGATGGCTAGCAATTGAAACAATAGTCACTGAATAATCAATAGAGGCAGTTACTGGTTTGTATTACATGAATTGGGAGAAATTGTAAAGCCAGTGGCACAAATGAATACGTGATTTGGAAACCTCAGCAGAAATAGGTTCAGCATTGATGTGGCTTTTAAGCTTGTCATCTCCCAAGGATTTCAGATTGTGTAACATTATTTCAGACTCAGCACTTGTATACTAAAAAAAAAAAAGGGGGAGCTAAAATTAGAAAAGTTAAAGAACAGGCCTGTACATCCTTCAGCAGGTACCTCATTATAGCTAAGCAGAAATGCAGGAAAAGTATCCATAAACTTTAATTTCCTGCAAAGTACTTCAGAAGCTTTAACTCATTCAGATCAAGTCTACTTGACACTTTCTATGTCTTTCTACACTGAACGTATGTTTACACAACATTAGTGGGTTCAAAGAGATCATAGAGAAGGTGCATTGGCCATGGATGTGTCTTTTAGTTACATCTCCTGGCTGATGAGTGGTTTGCTTTCTACCTTGTTGTGGGATTACTGGCTCCATAATTTCCTAGTAAATGTGTTCACTTCCAAATGATACAGTCCTACAATGAACCAAGCACAATTTCTTTCTGTTTTCCACTGACTCAAGTATATACAAAATGGGATTTATTTTATAGAAACAGCACTCCAGTTCAACAAGAAAGCAGGCTACATAATATGTTCATTTATTTCTTAGTTTTGAATTTCTGCTCCAGTGAGCCTGCTGACATACTTAGAAAATCGTCACTTTGGTGAGCACCCATTTTTCTAAAGCTGCCTTCTTCAGCAGCAGATGAATTGCTTTCTGAGAAATTTTGTTAGAGCCTAAATAGGTCCATGAACTCTGAAAAAGCATATTCAAGTTGCCATGAATCTATGACAGACAGAAAAATGTAGTTTAGGTAGCATCACCACCAGATGCAGAGGTGATATTCAGCAGGTTCTGACCAGTTCTGGAGAACCAGTAGCGGAAATTTTGAGTAGTTTGGAGAACCGGCAAATACCACCTCTGACTGGCCCCGCCCCCATCTATTCTCTGCCTCCCGAGTCCCAGCTGATTGGCTGGGTCTTCTTTTGTTACCTTGCACAGGAGAACGGAGCTGGAAAGCAGGTTAGTGGGGTGGGCAGGGATGGGAATTTTGCAGTAACCTTCCCCCAGGAGTGGGGTGGTAATGGAGGTTTTGCAGTACCCTTCCCCTCCCATGCCCACCAAGCCATGCCCACTGAGCCACACCCACAGAACCGATAGTAAAAAAAAATTGAATCGCACCACTGACCAGATGGATTCATAACTGACTGGCCAACTACACTCAGCGTGTAATTCTTAATGGAATTATATTGACATGGAGGGAAGTAGGCAGTGGGGTATCTCAAGGTTCTGTCTTAGGCCCAGTACTTTTCAACATCTTTGTAAACAATTTAGATGAGGCAATAGAAGGGGAATTCATTAAATTCACAGACAATACCAATCTGGGAGGAATCCCTCCCTCTCTCCCTTTCTAGAATTCCTCCTGGCTTCCCCATTTACTTGCTGGAAGCTTGCAGGGAGGGAAGCCTCTTTTCCACATGGAATGTAGAGAAACCTACAAAATTACTCTTTGCATAAAACTGACAGTCTTAATGTCAGAAGAAAGTTACATTTATGGCATTTGAGAGGAGATGGGCTGGAGGTCCCAAACTCATCTTTCATTCTGAGAACCTTGATTTAAGCACGGTTCAGCTCCTGAAGGGGTGTGTGTGTGTGTGTGTGTGTGTGTGTGTGTGTGTGTCTTTGCATCCAAAGTCAAATTAATGTTGACTTTGGCTGACTGAACAAGTTCTTACAGTTTTCTTGGCAAAGTATTAAAAGTGGCTTGCCATTGCCCTCTTCTAAGACTGAAAGAGACTGTCTGGCCCAAAGTCATCCAATCGGTTTTCATGCCTAATGCAGGACTAAAAGTTATGATTTCCCAGTTTCTAGTCTGGTGCATTAACCATTGCACCAAGCATAGGGTCAGAATTAAGCTTTCAAAATGATTATGAATTCCATTAGCATGAAATATTTCCCTTCCCCCTTTATGCTCCTTCAAGCACAGATAGTATAGCATATAATTTGGAAGTTAAATATGTCTCTGAGAGGCTTACAATGTCAATCTTCATTTGAAATAGGAGAAAGTTCTAAAAAGGATAGTTCAAAATTGCTGTCAGGGAGTGAGGATGGGAGAGGAGGTAGAAAAGAGGTTTGAGAATCAAGCAAAGACTCTTTATTTAAAAAATCCAAGTCAGAAATTTGAGTTAATATCCTTGAAATGCCAATAGGCCTTAGTGCCATGCAATAATAAGCCCAACAAAAATAAGTAATGTCTTTTTATCCTTCCAATCCTTATTCCATTTGATGAGAGAGAGGGGGAAGAAAAATCTGCTTTTGAAAGTTCTTTCCAGTACATAAATTCTTTTATTTAAAAATAGAGAACACTCTTCTCTAATATTTTTACCAGAGTTCTCTGAGTTGGCTCTTAAGTTTCACACAAAATTCTTTCTCTCTCAATTCCAAGGTATCTAATTCTCATTCCAATTACAGTGGCCTTTAGTCTAGAATCCCAGGAAGCATAGGCTGTTTCCCCGTGGGCAAAGAGGAAGTGACACTTGGAAAGTTTGGTAGGAAGGAAGATGGCTAAGATGCCTCTTTTCAGCAATTGGTATAATATAGCTATAGCTATGCAGATAGCTGCTTTTAGTCTGGCAAGGGTCTGCCTGTAGACAAAAAAACAATTAAAAACGTTCAGAAGTAACTCCAAGTCTTCATGTGTTGGTTCTTGGGACCTAATATCAACCTTAAATAAAGCCCACCAAAGAATAAACAATTAAAATCTCACAGGATTCAGTCTCACAGATGAAAGCAGGTTCACACTGAGCACATGTGACAGACGTTATAGGGTCTGGAGACGTTGTGGAGAACGTTCTGCTGCCTGCAACATCCTCCAGCATGACCTGTTTGGCAGTGGGTCAGTAATTGTGTGGGGTGGTATTTCTTTAGGGGGCCGCACAGCCCTCCATGTGCTCGCCAGAGGTAGCCTGACTGCCATTAGGTACCAAGATGAGATCCTCAGACCCCTTGTGAGACCATATGCTGGTGTGGTTGGTCCTGGGTTCCTCCTAATGCACGACAATGCTAGACCTCATGTGGCTGGAGTGTGTCAGCAGTTCCTGCAAGATGAAGGCATTGATGCTATGGACTGGACCGCCTGATCCCCAGACCTGAATCCAACTGAGCACATCTGGGACATCATGTCTCACTCCATCCACCAACACCACATTGCACCACAGACTGTCCAGGAGTTTGGGGATGCTTTAGTCCAGGTGTGGGAGGAGATCCCTCAGGAGACCATCCGCCACCTCATCAGGAGCATGCCTAGGCATTGTAGGGAGGTCATACAGGCACGTGGAGGCCACACACACTACTGAGCCTCATTTTGACTTGTTTTAAGGACATGACATCAAAGTTGGATCAGCCTGTAGTTTTTTTTTCCACTTTAATTTTGAGTGTAACTCCAAATCCAGATCTCCATGGGTTGCTAAATTTGATTTCCATTGATAATTTTTGTGTGATTTTGTTGTCAGCACATTCAACTATGTAATGAACAAAGTATTTAATAAGAATATTTCATTCATTCAGATATAGGTTGTCTTATTTTTGTGTTCCCTTTATTTTTTTGAGCAGTGTGTGTGTGTGTGTGTGTGTGTGTGTGTGTGTGTGTGTATATATATATATATATATATATATATATATATATATATATATATATATATATATATATATATATATATATATATTGCCAAAGCCTGATGAGGGCAGATGAGATTCTGCCGAAACGTTGCTACAACTTTAAAAGCATAACTATAATGACGTGGGAAAATACCCGAACAAAGCTGAATACCATACATATACATATACATATACATGTACATGTACATGTACATGTACATATACATATACATACATACATACATACATACATACATACATACATACATACATACATATAAAAGTTGATAGTAAATTTCAAGCAAAGCAGGTTAGAATAGGAAGTAAAGAAAGCAATAACACCTTCTGTAAGGTTGCCTAGAAAACTACATGGATGTGAGTAGAGCTCAATTTGAAGGAGATTTCAGTTATGAATGAAGGTGAATATAGGTGTCTTTGGATAATTGTCTATGGAGATTCTCAGTCATCCAGATCATGGTGGAAATTTCCCACCATCCAGTCGGAGCTGAAGAAGCTTCTTGGATGAGAAGTGAAACATCTTCAAAGAAAAACCAGAAAGTCTAGTTGCCTCTTGAAAAAAAAAAGCACCTTTGGGAGTCCCAGGATAATGTTGCAGGCTCCAATCTGGGTTGGTCACTGGGACTAGAAAATTAGTCTTCCAAGTTTTTTTATTTCTGCTGGAACCCGCATCCTCAGGTATTTCTCTCTACCAGAACATGTCATTTGGGCTATTATGGGTGTTGTATTTATATGCTGCATGGTTGTGTGTGGCTTTTTATGTTATCGATAGGGATGTTGATAGCCAGCTATCAAGGCACACACAGCCAGGGAGCATATAAATGCTATGCATAGAGTAGTCCAAAGCACATAGTTTGGTAGAGAGAAGTTCCCTGAAGATGCTCTAGCTCGAGCCCAAAAGCTGTTAGGAATAATAGTCACCTAATAGTTGGGTTGGAAATATAGAAACCAGGATAGTAATTTAATACTGTATCTTTAAGAGAATGCTGTAAGTGTGATTGGCTGAAGTTCCTCCAACGGCCATAAGATGGAGCCAGAAACCTGGTTTCTTTCTCCTTGCATTTCCTGTTTTGCCATATTGCCTGATCATCATTCTACTTGGATTGCTGTGAGTCTTGCAACTGTTAGCAAACCGTTAGCAAACTCAGTTTACTGAACTCTGTTTATGATACTTGACTTCGTTTTTGGATTATCCCTGGACTGATACTAACTGCTTTAACCGTGTTTGATTTGGACTGCTTGTTGGACTTTGTTTACCCGTTTACTGGAAGTAAAACCTACATTTTACTATTCAGTGTATCTGTATGCTGGTTGTGTGTTATTCAACATCACTCTCACTACATTTCCCTGAGTGCACTCATTCTCCTAACAGAGAATACCTCAACAGCCAGCTATCAAGCCACACACAGCCAGGCAGCACATAAATGCAATGCATAGAGTAGTCCAAAGCACATATTTTGGTAGAGAGAAGTTCCCTGAAGATGCTCTAGCTCAAGCCCAAAAGTTTGGAAGATTAAACTTCTTTTCTCGTGACTGATCCAGATTGAATCCTGTGAGATTTTAATTGTTTATTCTTTGGTGAGAGCACAGGGCACCAGTGGCAAATTTGCCAATCTTGGTGTTCTCTGGCAAATGCCAAACGTCCTGCACGGTGTTGGGCTGTAAGCACAACCCCCACCTGTGGATGTCGGGCCCTCATACCACCCTCATGGAGTCTGTTTCTGACCGTTTGAGCAGCCACATGCACATTTGTGGCCTGCTGGAGGTCATTTTGCAGGGCTCTGGCAGTGCTCCTCCTGTCCCTCCTTGCACAAAGGTAGGGGTAGGGGTCCTGATGCTAGGTTGTTGCCCTACTATGGACTCCTCCACATCTCCTGATGTACTGGCCTGTCTCCTGGTAGCACCTCCATGCTCTGGACACTACGCTGACAGACACAGCAAACTTTCTTGCCACAGCTCGTATTGATGTGCCA
This sequence comes from Notechis scutatus, assembly GCF_049901735.1. Taxonomy (NCBI): domain Eukaryota; kingdom Metazoa; phylum Chordata; class Lepidosauria; order Squamata; family Elapidae; genus Notechis; species Notechis scutatus. Next base: position 13,001,882 of record NC_142025.1, on the reverse strand, counting down.
TCCTGGATGTGCTGCACTACCTGAGCCACTTGTGTGGGTTGTAGACTCCATCTCATGCTACCACTAGAGTGAAAGCATCGCCAGCATTCAAAAGTGACCAAACCATCAGCCAGAAAGCATAGGAACTGAGAAGTGGTCTGTGGTCACCACCTGCAGAACCACTCCTTTATTGGGGATGTCTTGCTAGCTCCCTATGCTTTCCACCTGTTGTCTATTCCATTTGCACAACAGCATGTGAAATTGATTTGTCAATCAAACATCATTATAGTTGTGCTTTTAAAGTTGTAGCAACGTTTCAGCAGAATCTCATCTGCCATCATCAGGCTCCTATATTGGGGCTAGCCTACTGCTGTGCCAGAATGGTTTTTTTCTTCAACCTGAAGAGTTTAAAGTTTGCTGTGTTCTTGGAGTTTGCCGTGTTCTGCTTGATTGGTGTTTCTAATATCTTCTGTCTATTTTGTGACTTGTTTTGTCTTGATTGGCTGGCAACATTGTGTTCTTGTATTGGAGGCTTTTAGTGCGACTTGGCTCCGAGTAAATGGATGGCTATCATTTATTAGGAAGCTAGGTTTCATCTGGGTGCCTGGTTGGGGTGTGTTTGAGCTGGAGGTATCAGGGGGGATCTGTTTGTGCCCAGGTGTTTGCCTGGCTTGTGGTGTGGAGATTTTTTTGTTTGTGAGTGCAGGCTTCCAAATAATTGACAGTCTGGTGGAATCATCTCTTCTATTCATGCTTTCAGGTCTTTTTTCAATCTCTATGGCTTCTCTGATAATTCTGTGGCTGCGGTTTTCTATAGTGGCTAGGGTTTTTGTGCCATTGAAGTTGATGCGATGACCTGTGGCTTCCATGTGTTGGACTAGTGAGGAAGTGTGTTCCAGCTTTTTTACTGCATTTTTGTGTTCATCCAGGCAGGTACTTATTCTTCTATTGGTCTGTCCAATGTATGTGGCAGGGCATGATGCACAGGGGACTTCATATATGCCTTGGTTTTCCAGGTCAATTTTATCTTTGGGGTTTCTTAGGATGGCTGCTATTTTTCTGTCTGTTTTGAAGGCAGTCTCGATGTGATGCCTGTGTAGTATCTTGCTGATTTTGTCTGTAGTACCTCTTATGTAGGGCAGGACAGCTGTTCCATAGGTCTGTTCATCTTCTAGGTCTCCATTATATCTCAGTGTGTTTTTGTGGATCAAGCCAGTGATTTTGCTTTTGTGGAAGGCGTTAACTGTCAGTACTTTAGTCAGGGTGCATAGTTCAGTCTTTATGTGTATCTTGTCTGCCAGGCGTTTGGTTCTGGTAATTAGTGTCTTGGCCATGGAGTTTATCTGTGCTGGGTGGTGGTGGGATTGGGTGTTGAAGTAGCGGTTGTGTGTGTTATCTTCTGGTATATGGTGTGTCCTAGTGTGCCATCTGTTTTTTTGTAGAGTAGTACATCTAGGATTGGTAGTTGTTTGTTTGTTTCCATTTCCATGGTGAACTTGATTTTGGGGTGTGTGCTGTTTAGGTGTGTTAGGAAATTGTTTAGGTTTTCTTTTCCATGGGGCCAAATTACAAATGTGTCATCGATGTATCTTAACCATAGTTTGGGTTTGTGGGTGGCATTAGCTAGGGCTCTGGATCCGAATTCTTCCATGAACAGGTTTGCAATGATGGGTGACAGTGGTGATCCCATAGGTGCTCCTTCAATTTGCTTGTATCTTTGTCCTTTGTATATGAAATATGTGTTGGTTAAGCAGTGTTCTGCTAGTTCCTTGAGGTGTTTAGCTGGTTGGTATTTATTTTTGATGATTTCAAGAGTTTCTTTTATCGGGACTTGAGTGAATAATGAGATCATGTCGAAACTTACAAGCAGATCTTCTTGTTCCACGTGTAGATCTTTGATCATTTCCAAGAAGTGGTATGAGTTTTGTACATGTGACGCTGCTAAAAGCCTCCAATACAGGAACACAATGTTGCCAGCCAATCAAGACAAAAAAAGCCACAAAACAGACAGAAAATATTACAAACATCAATCAAGCAGAACACTGCAAACTCCAAGACCAATAAACACAGACCAAGACTCCCAACCAATCATGATTAAGAAAAAAAAACATTCTGGCACAGCAGTAGGCTAGCCCCAAATTTAAAACTGAAACGGCTGTGAAAGTCTGACTCACAGACGGACACAATACAGAAGCCTGATGATGGCAGATGAGATTCTGCCGAAACGTTGCTACAACTTTAAAAGCACAACTATAATGACGTGGGAAAATACCCGAACAAAGCTGAATACCATACATATAAATACCCATGAAAACTTAAGAAATATATATACATATATATACATATACATATACATATACATATACATACATATATGTATGTATGTATGTATGTATGTATGTATGTATGTATGTTCTCAAGTTTTACTTAAAAATATGTATATGTACAGATATACATATACATGCATACATACATACATATATTACCTTTGGGATAACTCTTACAGGAACAAACTGGAAAGCAATGAAAATAAGATGGTTCTAAAAACAAAGGCTAATTAGATCAACATGGAGTTCAAAGTTGTAAGTAAACAAGAAGACAACTTACATCACCATCCAGTCAGAACTGAAGAAGCTTCTTGGTTGAGAAGCGAAACATCTTCAAAGAAAAACCACGCAAGTCCAGTTGCCTCTTGATAAAAAGCACCTTTGGCAGAACCATGGCCTGGATGACTGAGAATCTCCATAGACATTTCAGGCAACCTACAATTTCCAAACTCCCTTTTAATCTCTCTAAAACCCTTCAAAATCTTGCTATCAAATTTCACCAATGACCAAATTATTGCTTGGCAGAGAAGAAAAAGAAAAAAAAATGAACAGAATCTGCAACAGGTATAAATATAACTGGTGTAATATAATTGATAAAAATATTTGCCAGTAAAGAAAGAGAAGGGAATGCCATCATTTCCAAGAAATTTGAATTATCTCTTATAATCTTGTTTTACAGAAGTGAAACAATTATACATAGGTTGAACAGATTTCCATTGTTTGTTTTTAAGAAAAATAGAAAAGGATCATTACTTTTGTATCTACTGGGAAGGTCTCAATATAGTGATTACATCCCCTCAGGATGTATCTTAAATACATCCCTGTTGCCAAGTGCTGAAATTTTGATCACATGACTATGTAGATGCTGCAACAGTCGTAAGTGTGAGAACTGGTTGTAAGTCACTTTTTTTCCTGTGTCATAATTTTGAATGCTCGCTAAAGGAGTGGTTGTAAGTCAAGGACAACAGATAAAAAGCCATTTATCATTGAACTGACTTGAACAAGAGACAACTGGAAAATATTGAAAAGACCAATAATTTTTTTACAAGAAAAGTTTGTGTTACACACAAAATAATAGGTGAAATCTTTCCTCACAGTTATACAAATAGTCCTCAACTTACAGCAGTTCATTTAGTGACTGTTTGAAGTTACAGTGGCACAGAAAAAAAGTGACTTAGAATGATTTTTCACACGTGGTCATGTATTCAAAATCAAATACTGGGTTCCTGACTCATCTTTATGCATATCATGATGCCCTTTTGCAACCTTCTGACAAGCAAACTCAATGGGAAAGCCAGATTCACTTAACAAGCATGTCACTAACTGAACAACTGCAATGATTCACTTAAAAACCGTGGCAAGAAAAGTCATAATATCAGTTAAAATTCACTTAATAAATGTCTCACTTAACAATATAAATTTCGGGCTCAGTTGTGATTGTAAGTCAAGGACAACCTGTAGTTGGGTTTTGTGATTAATTTTACTAGAAAGGGGAGTTTTAAACAGATGTCAATAAATTAATTACATACATGACTCAATGCAGATAGAACAAATCTTTTTTTCAAATTATGGAGAAAGCATGAAATATGAAATTCAACATGTCAACAAAACAAAAAAGATGCAAATTTTTGGAAGTTTTGGACTGTAGTTTCTTATCTTTAACTTTTGGTGTTTTTCTAACTTTTTCTACTTCTCCAAATCCCTCTGTTTCCAATCCAATCCTATGCTAAAATCCATATCCCTTCCCCGAATTCCAGAGGGTTACAAAGCTAAAGATTGTCCTTGTACTATTTTTTTAACATCTGCTTGCCTAAAATGGACATTAGCTCTGCTTTGTTTTGCTCTGATCAAAAGGAAGGGGAAAAAAAACACAGTAATTTTCAAATGATTGCAAATCAGCTGAAGGTTCAGATTTTCCAAGTCCAAATTCCAGGATGGATGGAGGTCAAATCAGGCTGCCTTTGAAGTTGTTCTCCAACTAGCAAAAGTGGATTTATTATTCTCTTAAAATAAAGAGAGAGGTTAATTTAGGCTTTTGATAAAACCACATTGTTTCTTCTAAATAAGAGACATGCTTTTGAATTCCTAATAAGTATTGAAAAATGCCTAATGAAAAATTAGACCATCAATATTGCAAAATGGGAACAGGAAAAATGGAACAAGTTAGGCTTCCAGCATTATATTTATGTAAAAGAGCTGTTCCTATTCTTGCCCTTCTAAATAAGAAAAATTGTCTGAAACTGCAATATTTTTTCAGAAACTATTTTCCCCAACTGCAGTAAAGGTCACCCAGAATACTTAGCTTGGGAGTTGCTTCCACATCAACTTCTCTGACAAAATCCATTGGCTCTGGATTTTGGCTCTGGATCCATTGGCTCCAGATCAATACAGGTTGTCCTCAACTTACATCCATTTGCTTAGTGACTATTATAACAACATTGAAAAAAAGTGACTTACAACCATTTCTCACAATTACAACCATCACAGTATCTCTATCATCACGTTATCCAAATTTGGACATTTGGCAACTAGCATGTGTTTACACCAATTGCATCTGGGATCATCATTTAGAACAGTGATCCCCAACCTTTTTTATGCCGCGGCCCGGTACCGGCATCAGCTGGGCGCCGCGGCCCGGTACCGGCATCAACTGGGCGCCGCCATCTTTTTGTGAAAAAGTGCTTCCGGTGACCTCACCGGAAGCACTTTTCATCAAAAAGATGGCGGCGCTTTTCATCGTGAGCTTTTTCGGGTAGAAAGCCATTTCTACCCAAAAAGCTCACCGAAGCGCTAACGCACCATCTTTTTGATGAAAAAGTGCTTCGGTGAGCTTTCTACCGGAAAAGCTCACCGAAGCACTTTTTATCAAAAGATGGCGGCGCCAGCAACCAGCGGCCCGGTAAGACTTGTTCCGCGGACCGGGACCGGTCCACGGACCGGCGGTTGGGGACCCCTGATTTAGAAGATCACCTGATCTTCCCAGCCAGCTTCTGGCAAGCAAAGTCAATGGGGAAAGCTGGATTCACTTAATGCCTGATTCATTTAATAACTGCAGTGACTCATTTTAAACAACTGTGGCAAAACTAAAAAAAAGGATTATAAATTTGGGTATAACTCACTTAACCGCCACCAGGGGAAACTCTGGAAATTCTATTTGTGGTTGTAAATCAAGTACAAATCTCAACTCTGATTATTAGGAATGTTTGCGAAATATTGTGGCTTATCATTGTTGCGATCTTTTGTTCCAATTTACAGATAACATTTTTCATGGAATACCAAGGTTAAAGCTCAGTTCAGTAAAAGGCAACTGCTTTTAGTGTGAATACATAGTAGATAAGGACTTTTGTGGAGGATCAGAGAAAGTCAAGATTGATGCCCCATGATTAATGTTGCACACTTATCTTTACATGCATCATGGATGCATGTAAAGGGCCCTGGATGTATGCATACCAGCTTTCTATCTGAGTGAAGCACAGCAGCCGAGTGTAAGTTTCTGCAGAGTCACTGTTGATGGAACAGAAAGGGTCCTCTGATATAGGAGTAGATAGACACTGGAGAAGGTTGAGAGAGATGGCAGATGCCACAGAAAAATATGAGAAGCCTGTAGAAGAAAAGTTTCTGCTGGATTACCCTGATTACCCTGATACCTGGGTAGATTTGTATGGTTAGTATTAAATAGCAGAGTGGTTAAATGTTTTGCACAGCATATGCAAGGTTGCTCATTCAAAGAAAACAATTTTCTTAATCGTTATGATCTTTCCCTTGGCTAGATAGCATATTTCTTTATCCGATTTGAATGTATTTGATTTGTCCAGTGGCTTGCCGTTCCTTCCTTCCTTCCTTCCTTCCTTCCTTCCTTCCTTCCTTCCTTCCTTCCTTCCTTCCTTCCTTCCTTCCTTCCTTCCTTCCTTCCTTCCTTCCCAGGATTAGAGTGAGGGAAAGTGACAGGCCCAAGGTCACCTTAATTGGTTTTCTACCCGGCGCATGATTAGAATTCACCATCTCCCAGATTCTTTAGCCACTATACCATACTGCTCTTGAACGAAATATAGGTATGACCAATATGGGAACGGCAAAGGTACTTGAGGTCCTTGAATTACAACAATTGAGCTAAAAATTTCTGCTGATAAGTGAGGCAGTTGTTAAATGACTTTTGCTTCTTTACAACCTTTAGTCAAGTACGAAACTTTGGCATCTACATGTCTCTTCTTTTCAATTTGACATCGGAGTAAGGAGGAGGGGGTATTGGTTTAGAATGGGTTAGATGGAGAAATGAAACTTCAACAGTTCTACTGAAGACTGTGAGAACCTGACACCTTTTCAAGGCCATCATAGCAACGGTGAAGTTGAAGCAGATGGTCCCAGGGGTGGTATTCAGCAGGTTCTGACCAGTTCTGGAGAACTGGTAGTTCAGAGAAATGGCAAATACCACCTCTGACTGGCCCTGCCCCCATCTATTCTCTGCCTCCCCAGTCCCAGCTGATTGGCTGGGTCTTCTTTTGTTGCCCTACACAGGAGAACGGAGCTGGAAAGCAGGTTAAAGGGGTGGGGAAGGAATGGGGAATTTGCAGTAACCTTCCCCTGCCATGACCACCAAGCTACACCCACCAAGCCATGCTACGCCTACCAAGCCATGCCCACAGAACCGATAGTAAACTATTTTGAATTCCACCACTGAACTGAACTTTCTGTTTTTTCTTTGAAGATGTTATTTTCTCATTTGAGAAGCTTCTTCAGTTTCTTGTATGAGAAGCAAAATGCCTTCAAAGAAAAAAAACAGAAAGTCCAGTTGTCTCTTTGTGTCACAAAAAGTAATCAGTTGACTCATTGCAATCATCATAAATACATGCTAGTTGTGAAGACTCTGAATTTTGATCACATGAGCGTAAGGATGCTGCAATGGTCATAAGTGTGAGAAACAGTCCTAAATCTCTTTTTTCAGTGCCATTGTAACTCCAAACGGTTATTAAATGGATAGTTGTAAGATGAGGATTATCTGTAATGATTATTGATTTTCATCAGATAATGTTAGCAAAAGAGGATAATTCTGTGTAGGGGAAAAGAAAACAACACTTCATTTAGATTCAAAAGACACGTTTATTGTCCATTTTTGAAGTATCTTTATATTATAAAAATAGTAAAATAGAGAAGTGTGTTTCCATATATATTAGTGAAAGATCTGAGTTGTTTCTATATTCATACTTAATGAGCATTTATTCTCTTTTTTTCTAAGTTTCAGCCCACTATTATGAAATATCTTTACAGTATTGTCACTATTTATTCTTACACCTATATAAACATTGATCAACTCATCATAATCTATACTTTTTTTTTTAATAAAAAAGAGCTTTATGAAGAGAATATAACCAATGAGTGCAAAATGCTGATATCACAGTTATAGCCTCTAGCCAAACTTTACCATAGCAGAGTAATCACTGTCATTATTACAGACTGGAAAATACAGTTTTAGATTAGATTAGATTAGATTAGATTAGATTAGATTAGATTAGATTAGATTAGATTACAACAGTGCTACTGTGCAAGATTTTTTTAAAGAAAATTCAACCCCTTATTTGTATTAAAAGCTGGCTTTGGATCAGCTACTGCAAATTTAGAGCTAATTATTTGTCATCCGGGTAAAAATGTTATATCTTCTTATTGGTGGAGGTATGCGAAGAATTTGGATCAAGCAACTGAGAAAAGAACTCAGATAGATGCATAATAACCTATTACATTATTTGGGAGTTGATCGCATTAATCTACCAATTCAAAAGACTTTAAAATAATAAAACTGGGGCTTCAAACATGAGGACAATAAAATACGCACACACACACAAACCAAAATGATAATGAAGAATGGATTGTCTAGAAAGCTGACATTTTCAGGGAAAATAAATTAAAGACAAGTCAGATTAACTTTAGGATTTAGAAATACTCCTATGAAAGTAGAAAAAAAGATTAAAAAAGGAGTGGGTTATGTGCTTATGTACAATGAAAAAGGCTTACTAGTAAAGCTAGAAGAGTTGGCAGCATAAAAACATTTATTGCTGATGATGATATCATAGGATGAGCCAAGAGCAACCAAGATGATTAGGAGACTGGAAGCTAAAATATATGAAGAATAGTTACAGGAACTGGGCATGGCTAGTCTAGTGAAGAGAAGGACCAGGGGAGACATGATAGTAGTCTTCCAATAGTTGAGGGGCTGCCACAGAGTGGAGGGGGTCAAGCTACTTTCCAAAGCACCTGAAGGCCAGACAAGGAATAATGGATGGAAACTGAACAAGGAGAGATTGAACCTGAAAATAAGGATAAATTTTCTGCTGGTGAGAGCAATCAACCAATGGAACAGTTTGCCCTCAGAAATTGTGGGAGCTTCATCCCTGGAAGCTTTCAAGAAGAGACTAGACTGCCATCTGTCAGAAATTGTGAAAGGTCTGTTTGGGCAATGGGGTGGACTACATGACTTACAAGGTCCCTTCCAACTCTGTATATCTGTAAGTCACAACCCAGGAATTGAAGGAGGGGAAATATTTATCTGAAAGGTAATATGGTTTTGTGTATTTTTTTATTAAAGATTTTTCAAAAAGACGATTAAAACTAATACAAACTAATATAAAATAAGCAAAAGAAAGAAACCAAAGAGAAAGCTAAAAGTGCAAGAAAGGAAAAAAAGAAAAAAAAAAGATATTACCTTCTAATCTTCTTTATTGTTGTTATAAGTACAATTATAATTTTACTTTGTATACTATGGTTATAACATCTGACTATCTATCTATCTATCTATCTATCTATCTATCTATCTATCTATCTATCTATCTATCTATCTATCTATCTATCATCTATCTCATTTGGGTGCCTGGTTGGGGTGTGTTTGAGCTGGAGGTGTCGGGGGTGTCTGTTTGTGCCCAGGTGTTTGCCACACTACAGGCCAGGCAAACACCTCGGCACAAACAGACCCCCGACACCTCCAGCTCAAACACACCCCAACCAGATGAAACCTAGCTTCCTAATAAATGATAGCCGTCTGTTTACTTGGAGCCAAGCCACACTAAAAACCTCCAATACAGGGAACACAATGTTGCCAGCCAATCAAGACAAAAAAAGCTACAAAACAGACAGAAGATATTAGAAACACCAATCAAGCAGAACACAGCAAACTCCAAGACCAGTAAACACAGACCAAGACTCCCAACCAATCAGGATGAAGAAAAAACCATTCTGGCACAGCAGTAGGCTAGCCCCAAATTTGAAACTGAAACAGCTGTGAAAGTCTGACTCACAGACGGACACAATACAGAAGCCTGATGATGGCAGATGAGATTCTGCCGAAACGTTGCTACAACTTTAAAAGCACAACTATAATGATGTGGGAAAATACCCGAACAAAGCTGAATACCATACATGTGTGTGTGTGTGTGTGTGTGTGTGTGTGTGTGTATGGTATTCAGCTTTGTTCGATTTTAAAACTTTAAAACTTTAAAAGCACAACTATAATGACGTGGGAAAATACCCAAACAAAGCTGAATACCATACATATAAATACCCGCGAAAACTTAAGAAAACATATTTATATATTATGGGCAGCCAGGATGATTGCAAAATAATGGAGAAATGTAAAAGGGAGTTAAGGCAGCAACAATCTCTATGCCTCTACCACATCACAATAAAGATAGCTATAAAGAAATTATTTATTTATTTATCTTTATCTATGGAGACTCTCAGTCATCCATGTCATGGTTGTACCAAAGGCTGATATACTTTCAAAAGGCAACTGGACTTTCTTGGTTTTTCCTTGAAGACGTTTTTACTTCTCACATAAGAAGCTTCTGCAGTTCTGGCAGGATGGTAGGGGGATAAAAGGATTAATTCTGACTGGTTTTTTTGGGGGGGAAGAATTTATATTCTGGTTGTTAGCATTTTCTCTGATAGCCCCTCACCCCGCCCTCCCTCCCTATCATCTATCTATCTATCATCTGCCTGCTTTTCTCTCTACCTATCTAATATAAGAGTTGGTAAATCAGGCCTGAAAATTTTAATTTAAACCCACTCTCTTACTATACACTGGAACTTTCAGACTCATCACACAACTTAAAAACTGTGAAGTTGCCAGAATGAGACTCATCTCTGCCTCACTAAGTCATAAATTTATTTCCATCTTCTTTCACAATGATAATATCAATATCCTTTCCCTGACTCAGGTTCAGCCAGGATGAAAAACTAGGAATTATTTATTCTAAAATGAAGAAAGTCTTATCTACCAAAAAACATACCAACTAGAATCATAATGGGAAAATCAATGACATCCAAATTGACCAGATTAAAGTTTTCAAATATTTAGCAATCTATTCTTAATTTTCTACCACTTGGAAACAACCAACTCAAATAATTACAATATGTGTCTCCAAGTCTCCTGTGTTATAATTAGATTCACATGTTTTAATAATAATAGCTTTATCCCTGTAATATTTAAAGCATTTAGTTATAATAGCTTTATCCCTGTAATATTTAAAGCCTTCTGCTGTATGTCATATAGCTTACGAAATACTGTATATATCAGAAGTGGTCCAAATTTCTAAGAACTACTGTAAATATATTGTATCCTGCATTCTTCAATTTGGTCCAAATGCACTTTTGTGTGGAATTGTATTTAATAGCTAGTTCTTAAATTTGATAAAGATTTAGAAGATGATTTTGTAAACGTCAATTAACAAACCTTTGCACTAGCACTTTGCTGATTCACAGATAGACAAATAGGGAGAAATCAAAGAAACTCTGCTCCATTCTACCTGGATTTTTATGGGAATTTCTAAAAACCCTATTCTTGATGAATCTTGCTAAAGAGATTGTGTAAGAAAGATGCTTAGAAAACAGATACTTTACATTCATATAGATATATAGACAATGACACTGTCCTTTCATGGAGGTGCCCATCAATTTTTGTCTTCAACATAGTGTCTGAAATTACTTTTTCTGAGTGAGCCTCTGGTCTAGAGTGACTTCCCTGAGTCCCTGTTTCATTTTGGAAAAAAGCTGGGATCTTTTTATTTGTCCCACTGTGGCCCTTTGTTCAATCCTAGTTCATGCTTGGGCCAGAGAAATTTATGCTAGGAGTAATATTAACAGCAATAGCACTTAGACTTATATAGTGCTTCACAGTGCTTTCACAGCCCTCTCTAAGCAGTTTACAGAATCAGCCTATTGCCCCCCAAAAATTTGGGTCCTCGTTTTACCCAAGGATGGAAGGCTGAGCCAACCTCGAGCCTGGTGAGATTTGATCTGCCAAATTGCAGGCAGCCAGCAGTTAGCAGAAGTAGCCTGCAGTACTCCAGTCTAACTACTGCACCACCACGGCTCATAGTCAAACAATAGCTCCAAATTTGTATATTATTGTTATTGGACCCTTTGTACCAGATCTTTTCCAATATCTACATATTTTTCCAACATTCTCTCCATCTTTTATACAAAGAGATTTTCACTAGCAAGATTTAATATTCTAATCTCAAAATTGTTGAAGAGAAGGGACAGCAATATAGGAAGTCCTCCACTTACATCTGGTGACTATTCAAAGATACAACAGATCCCCCCAAAGGAACTTACAACCTGGTTTCAACGTTCTTTTACACACACGCGCACACACACACACACACACACAGAAGTCACATGATCAAATTTTGGGTACTTGGCATTAGCTCATATTTATAGCCATTTGTAGCATCTGTGGTTATGTGACTGTGATCTATGACTCTTTTTTTGCCAGAAATAGCTCTTATTTTCAGCAAAACACATTACATTCAATGCTTTCTTTTAACAACCATGGTGTTCCCTTAGCAATTCCACTTAATAACCACTGCAATTAAGATGATAAAATCTGGCATGGTCACAGGCCAACTCACTTAATGATTGGGACAACTTACAACTATAATTCCAGGATCAACTATGGTCATAACTTAAGGAATATCTGTATGCCATATTTGGAATGCCTCTGTCCATTCTTGGACAAAACTATCAAGACAGTTAATACATCCCTTGTACCATATTTGGAACTCTGAGTTAATGTTCTCCCTCCTTACTCATTGCTTACTTATTTGTGGGTTGGCATGGAGTAGAGGTTGCATGCTTTCTAATAGCATATTGGTCTTTTGACATGACAACAAAAATTGCTCCATTCTCTCAATTTTGACTGCTCTCAAGGGATGGTGAGTTTACATTATGTTTCGATTTGAATGGTTTAGTTACCTATTACAGGCCTGGAAGGGTAATAGTTTTTACTGATTATCTCTATCTCTACCTCCCCCTCTAATGTGTAAATCCCTCACTTTTTCATTATATTTTTTGTTGCATTTGTATTTTGGTCTTTGACAGTAAATCAATAAATAAAATGAAATGGAAAATGAATTGAAAACAGTATCTTCAAAAAGAAACCCCAAGGAAAATAAAAGAGTTGCAACCACGGTGGATAATATAACATATCTTTAGGGAATTATTAAGTACTTTCCAGAAACATCTTCCCCTTTTCTACAGCTTGGATATGCTACTTAAAATTGGTGATAGTGTTACACAAATCCTTTGTGCATTTTAAGAGAGCGTTCCCTCCCCCCGATTTTTTTTCCAAACATTTTTCTCCAATTTTTTTCTTTCATTCTCTCTCCTTTTTTCTAAGGGGAAGAGGAGGAAATAAAATGGATAAACTTATACATTTAGCATGGGTTGATGTTGTTGTTGTTGCTGCTGTTGTTGTATAATGGAAAGCTAATAGGGGCATGGTGGCCTAGCAGTTAATACATTGGCCTGTTGACCAGAAATTGGTAGTTCAAGACTCAAGTAATGTGTGATGGAGTGATCTCCCATTCTTGCCCCAGTTCCTGCCAGCCTAGCCATTCTAAAGCATGCAAATGAGAGTAGATAAATATGTACCACTTTGATGGGAAGGTAACAACATTCTGTATCTTAGAATCTTAGAATCACTTTATTGTCACTTTGAATGTACAATCGGCATACATTAAACTATACAACTTTGTTGCATACAGCTTCAAATGGTCACCATCTCCAATATACACCACATAAACATGACAAAATAAATAAATAAATAAATACAGAATTATGCATAAACCTGTATATATTATATGACACAGAGAAATAATACAGTCTATAGGTATAGTCATGCCAGCCATATGATCATGGACAACACTGGCTTCTTCAGCTAGGAAATGGAGTGTCATCCCCTAGCATTGGACTTGATTGAACAGAGGAAAACTTTACCATGTTTTTAACCTAACAGAAGGATAATTTTAAAAGCAAAGTATCACAGACTTTTTGGGTCAGCAAGAAGCAAACACATAGTGAATGTTTATAGCTTGCATTTCCAGAGTGAGTGATCTTAAACCTTCATTGGATGACAGGGCCAAAGAACCATTGTAACAGAGAAATCAGAGAACTTGTGATGTCTTCTCAGGATTTCAGCTTAGACAATGAGGAAGAGCTGGATCCAGGGACTTCAGAAGGGGCTGCGGAGGAGTGTCAAGAGAAAGCAGGAGAAGGCAGGCATGGCGGAAAGGTTTCTGAGAGGCAACTGGATGAATGGCCAGTGAAGAAGGAAAACAAGAATCACAGCTGCAGCTTTAAGTCTCAGAGATCCCGCTGGCAATGTAAGGTGGAGAAGATACACAACTGCAGCTGGCCAGCAGGCATGAGAAGGAATTGCCTCTTCCACCCAATCTGCAGACATAAAAGACTGAGAGGAGGCAGTCACAATGGAGGTCTGTGAGGCTATTCATGAGGCTATGTAGGTTTCATCAGCTAGCCATGCCCTTCTGGGATTTGAACCCAGGCTACTTGCATATTAGATAGATGTAGTAACCTCTAAGCCACAGGCTCTCTTCACTTTGTTGGCTATACCAGGGGAAAGATTAAAAGTTTTTTTCCAGTGTGACTGGTCTATCCGTCCCATAATTGGGTAAACTAGGTTGCCCTGATAGACTGGTCCTACTGGAAAAAACACTTCACCTCTTTAATCGGATGAGTGGAGTTGGGGTTATTGAAAACAATGACCCATTCTCTTGCCATGTGAATGTTTTGCCCTTTGCTCTTAGTTTTCTCGACTCTGGATTGTACTATAATTGATCATGTATTTGGACCTTGGATTGTTCATGCATTTTAGACTTTTGCCTTCAGACTGGACTTCAACTGTGGACTCTCTGGACTTTTCATTTGTCTCTTATGATATGATGTCCTTCAGAAATTGAGAACTTTATTATACATCGTGGTGTCAAACTCGATTTCACTGAGGGCCGCATCAGGGTTGTGTTTAACTTTGGTGGCCCAGGGTAGGTGTGGTCATGGTGCCGTGGGTATGGCCATATCAGTCGTGTTGGGGGTGCCAGTGGTGGCCCGAGAGCTGAGCCAGCAAAAACAGGTTCCCAAGCTCTGTTTTTGGATGTGAAGTCCTCCTGCAACCATCTGCCAGTGAAAACAGAGCTTGTTTTTTGCTGGCAGAAACACCAAGCGGGGCCCTGCGGGTGAGATCTAAGTACCCTGTGGGCCGAATCTTGCCCCTGGGTCTTGAGTTTGACACCCCTGTTCTACATCATTCTTAGTTGTTGCCTATGTTGTTCTGGCTGATGGAAGTTTTCATTTAAATCACCTGGAAAGCACCAGATTGTGCAAGATTATTCAGATCCACATATGTAACTTGTCCGGTTTATTTTACTATTACCTTTGACATGTTTCATTGGCTCTGTGTCATCCTAGTTCTTTTTTAAAAATGGGATTGGTTTTTAGGATGTCTCCTCTTTTAGGATGAACCTTTGCTTCAGATCATTCTAAAGTAAGGCAGATAACAGCATTGTAGGAGAACAATGTCATTTACTAATGGTTCCAGTTGAGTCCAAAACAGTACAACATTTCTGATTGTTTTTTATTATTCAGGTTGCTATCTCAAATGATAAACATCAGTGAAGCAATAATTAGCTTTTCTAGAGTATCTACCAATTAAAAGCCTAAGAAAGATTACAAAGTAAGAAAACATTAAATGCTATTCAACAAGTAATATAAAATATGTTTCCTTAATTCTTTTGAACTGATGGATTGCACATAAAACTGATTTAGGAAAGAGATGTGATAGGGGGAAAAGTTGCCTGCATTTGGAAATCTTTTCAATCACAACTAAGGTTTTCTCATTCCTTTTAATTTTTGCTTCTTGCCACAGTGAAAGCCTTGGATTCTTCTAGCTAGAAACACTGAAACAAAACATAGCCAGACACAGAACTAGCTGACATTGATTTCAAGTTTGAGATGACAAAAAGCATAGAGACATGTTACATATTTCTGAAAGCTTTATTTCAGGTTGTTGCACAGGAGTGACTACAACTGCTTTGTAACTTAAAAAAAATGGACCTAGGAAAAAAAGTGGGAATTTTCCTGTAATATTTGTTGATGGGGAATTAGCAAAATAGGAATTTTTTCATAAACAGAAAATGAGAAAAAAATGGTTGCATCTGGCTAGTGCAGATGGGTGACAATTTTCCTCCAAAGGAACTATCTGAACTCCTTCCAATTCACATGTTGTTTAATCAACAACACATAAAGGTTTTTTTTTTAAAAAACAAAAACAAATGTGAGCCAAAAAAACCACAAATAATTGACAAATTTGTCATATTTACTACTCATACACATCATTCCCTCATTCTGTTCACACCTTGATGCTCAGAGAATAGCTATAAGAGGTTTCATTTTGATTAAGTGCAGCTAGAGGTCCTCCATCCATTAGATTTGACAGTTTCTAAAAGTGAAAGTTCATTCCTGTTTTATTTATTTGCTTATTTTTCTCACTTTGGATGAGCTTACTTCATTCATATGATATAACTAATTCGGCAGAATCACTTGTAAAGCTATTTGCTTTAAGTGGATACTTTGTGCAGTCCCCTGAAACAATAAATAATGAAAACAATAGTAATAAAATATCTGACTTTGCACATGCTTACATAGGGCACAATAAAATTCATTGGTGCATTATCTATACACTAAACACTTGATATTTATTGTTATTGAAAGTAGGTAGCACAAGAAAATAATACTTGATGTTATTTTCCAGAATTAATAAGTTTCCTGTATTTCCGTTTTGAAGAGAGCTTCTTCCTCAATGAATTTGGTTGTTTTCCTTGGTAACATAATTTCTGGGAATGAAGAATAAAATCATTCCTTCCCCGGACAACAATATCCAACAATCTGAAAAGTTCTGCAAACTGTCTAAGAGAGGTTTCATATCTGAATCCAGCAAGAAGGGTTGATAACTTGCTTTTCCTTTGACATCAGTTTTTGTATTCTCTCTGAAAAAATGTCTGAATGAAACTGGAAAGGAATTAATTATACAATGTAATTTTTTAAAGGAGAGCTTCTAAAACTCTTGCTAACTGGTACCAGAATTTGGACCAGAATTTCCATTGCTAAGCAAGGCAGTTGATAAGTGAGTCTCACCTGATTTTACAAACTTTTTTGTCATGGTTGTTAAGAAAATCACCATAGATATTAAATGAATCATCTGGTTGTTAAGAATACAGCCTCCCCCACTGATTTTGCTTGGCGGATGCCAGAGGTTCCGACCAGTTCTGGAGAACCGGTAGTGGAAATTTTGAGTCATTTGGAGAACCAGCAAATACCACCTCTGACTGGAGATTTTACAGTATCCTTCCCCTGCCACGCCCACCGTCACGCCCACAGAATCGGTAGTAAAAACATTTGAATCCCACCACTGGCAGACGCCAGCTGGGAAGGTTGCCAGTGATTGTCACATGATTCTAGGAGCTACAACCATTGTGGCAACCAACAATTGCTGGTTGATAAGCACCCAAATGTTGTTCATGTGGATGGCGGGGATGCAGCAATGGTTGTACGTGTGGAGATCAGTCATTTTTTTCTGTGCCATTATAATTTCAAACAGTCACTAAACAAATAGTTGTAAATTGAGAATTTTGTGTGATAATCTGATTATCAGTTGATCTGCTGTGAAGTCTTTTTTCAAATGACTCTAAGAGTAGGTAGGTAGTGGCCAAGGAAAAAGATTTTTCAGTTCTCATTTAAAAGAATACCATCTCTAAGATAGATTAAAGGTCAGGGAGAAGGATACCATGCTACAGTTTTGGTTCTGGTCTTTCCCATCATGCAGCCCCCATGAGAACAATCCTCAACTTGAGCCACTATCTTTCAGCCAAACTGACTGATGGAGAAAAATGGGAGGAGGAACTACTATTTATACATAAACCTATCAAGTAAATAATACATAATACATAATACATAAACCTATCAAGTAAATAAATCTAAGTAAATCATTATATAAATGCTAAGGATTAGATACAATTAAAGGTATTCCTTGACATGACAGATTGCTTAATGACCTTTTGAAGTTATGACTGACTTTAAAAAAAGGATCTAAACCCAAATTTAAAGATTGGGTCTCCTCTGTGGTCACGTGACTGAATTTTGGGTGCTCAGCAACATGACTGCATTTCATAACAGTTTTGCACCTATGCACCCATAGCAAACCCTTGGTTTGCTTAACAACAATAGATTTGCTTAGGGATCATGGTGAATCATTGCACAACATTTAGTAAACATGTCATAAATTCAGGGCATTTGTATGACCATTATGTTTTATAGCCATTACAACATACAATCATAATGAGCAGGCTTCATTGCATCATATGTTGAAGACTATCTGAATTACATATGATCACCCTTGATAAAAGTAGGTTAAAAAAATCATTAGATGGCACATATTATTTTCTGATGACGTATTAATTTTTGTATGCTTATTCTTAAGTTGTTCCACCCTTCCCTTCATTTTTCCATCCCTTTTTTTCTAATATCTCACTTTCCAGTACTATGTCCACCACTCAGATTGTGAACTCATAGCTGTTGTTTGTGTGTGTGTGTGTGTGTGTGTGTGTGTGTGAAACCATACAATCTTTCAAATGCAAAGATGCAGGCCAACTCTTCTTTTCTATAAAGACCGCATTTATAAAGAAAGAGGGTTCAGCATGGGATGCCAGAAAACAGGTAAAATAACTATATCTAACCAGAGCTTCGAAAAAACAAAACCTACTTCATTCTCAACGACATATTTAAGTATTACAAATAAAGAGTTTACAAAGTCATGAATTATTGAAAGAATGAAAATCTCATTGACATTATGGTAATTCATGAACAACATATGTTTAAGACACACACCATTGGTACTGTATGTGTACATTCCCTTTGGAGTTAAGCTTACTTGCTGATAATTTCATGAATATTTTCATATAGTTTTCTTAAAAACAATACAAAGTGATTTCCTATGGCCTCCTTTCAGTTTAATTATTTTTTTTAATATTATTTTATTTTCCAGCCCTGATATTTCTAGATCCTTGGAAATCTCTCATCCAAGTACTAATCAGGTCTAACTGATGTGCAACATCAGCTTTTCAACATCTGGGTTTAGAAATATCACCCCCAGAGATTGTTCCACAATAACCCACATCAAATCAGAGGAATACAGAAGACAGGGAACAAGTTGTTTTTATTAACATTTGGATGAAAAGGTTGAAGTGATCAAGCTTGCAGATGTCATAAAACTAAGTGTGGCAAAAAAGAAAAGTGAAAACAAGTTTGAATAATAGGATGACTTTGGAAGTACTTTCTAAGCTTTGGTTATTTTCTGGAAGACATTTCATTACCTAACTAGATAATTTCATCAGTGCAAGAATGGAGTGGGTTTATTTTCTGTTTATATACAAATGGCTTGTCCCATCAGTGTTGGTGGGAGTGTCCTTGGTGGTTCCTTGATTAGGATGTTGTTTATCGTTTGATTGTTTTTCTGAGTTGGCAGTTCCTTGATTGGGATATATTAATTGGACACCCCAGACTTCAACCTTGAGTTACAAATATTCACTTCTGCTAGTATAGTAAGATAAAATGAACATGATGCAATTTAATAGGGAGAAATGTAAATGTTCTGCTTCTGAAAAGGAAAATCAAAAAATAGAAGTATCACAGACTGAAAAATACAGAGTCACTGGGAATTGGGCAGCATATAAATGTAATTTATGTTACTGTTGCTGATGATGATTATACATAACAATGTAAACAAATCACAGCTGCCATTTCTTTAGCTTCTTCCCATCAGCAGCTTTCATTCACATTGAAGTTTTCCCAAGAATCTAGGATGCTGTAATGGATTATGGTAGTATATGTGCAGATCCAAGCAGAGTGGCCTTTTGTAATTGACAGATGAAATTTTGTCAATGTAAAAAAAAAAAAATGTGACTTTCTTTATTGGCCAAGTGTGGTTGGACATATAAGGAATTTGTCTCTGGTGCATAAGCTCTCAGTGCACATACAACAACAAAGTGATACATCATAAGATACTAATGAGAAAAGGTAATAGGAAAGATAAGAGGGTGCTACAGCCCTACTACATGGCTAATAATATTAGTGATACAGCCCTACTACATGGGTAAATACAACAATGAAGTGATATAATCATAAGATACCAATAGGAGTAGTTAATAGGAAAGATGAAAAGGATAGTAGTGATAAAGCCGTACTATGTAGTTAGATATATTTAGGCATAAGACAATGCTGTTGGAATTTGGGAGTTCAGGAGAGTGATGGCATGGGAGAAAAACTGTCTCTGTTGCTCATTGTTTTGTCATCCAGACAGTGCCCTATAGTGGAGTCCTGTGGGGGGAATTGAAACACTATGTCCCGGATGTGAGGGTTCTGTAGATATTTTCTCAGCCCTCTTTCTGGCTCATGCAGTATACAGGTCCTCAGTGAAAGGCAAGCTGGTTGCAATTATTTTTTTCTGCAGACCTAACTATTCATTGAAGTCTGTACCTGTTCTGTTTGGTAGGTAGAGATTCCATCATCTATTTTCTATGTCCTGAAACAATGTCCTGTATTTTTAATTGCCACCCTGGCTTTTTGGTATGGTACCCACCACTGTCAGTTTATGCCATGATTATCATTATGTTTTTTTTCCTTCCTAGCATTTCCCCCAATTACAAAGTATTTTTTATTTGTTTGTTTGTTTAATTTTTTATTTTACTTTATCAACTATGTGGACCCATTGGTGGTGACTGGAACTGACTGGGTGGCTTACTGGTCAAGCCTGAGATGGGCTGAGAAAAAGGGTCTGTGGCCCAATGTTATCCAGATGGCTAAGGCAGGATTAGAACTTGCAGCCTCCTGATTTCTAGACTGGGGTCTTAGGAAGGCAGAGCAGGGGAGGAGAGGAGAGGGATGGGGGAGGGGAGAGGAGAGGAGAGGAGAGGAGAGGAGAAGAGAAGAGAAGAGAAGAGAAGAGAAGAGAAGAGAAGCACATGGGAAGGAGAGGAGAGGAATGAGGAAGGGAGAGGAGGGGAGGGGAGAGGAGAGGGGAGGGGAGGGGAGAGGAAAGGAAAGGAGAAACAGCCAAACAAGCAGGCAATCAAGTAATTTGAAGTTTAAGAACACATTCCCCAAAAGACAGGTGAATGATTTCCTAACATGAAAATATTAGATCTGCCCTGGCTAAATGGAGAGTATTTTAACATATGCCGGCAACTAATTTAGCTGATTCCAACTATTCTGTGATATTTTTCCCAGTCAAGTCTCTGTTTGTTCAAATGTTTGTCTTTGCCAAGCAACAATTACATGAAAGGAGCCACAAGGGAAGCACTTTTTGACTTTTGTTCTTCATTGCAAGCAGTAATTTATGTGGTCCTGTTCTAGGCACACTTGATTTGGGAGTCCCACTTAAAGCTTCCTCATGGGATTGCCTTTTCATACTGCCAAGTAATCGCTCATTAGAAAAGTCACTTCCAAACTAAAACTCCATTTCTTGCTTGATTTAACACTCTCCCTTAATCTAGTGTTTGGGATTAGCAAAATTGCATGTGTGCCGAAGTTCTGCATGCACGAAGAAATGGGAGAGAGTATTTTGACCATGAAATGAACAAGGACCTGTTAAGGGGAGGGGGTAATATTGCAGAGGGGGGTTGATTTTGGGCCTTTTGCCAAAACTGCAGTTTCTGCCCTGACAAAGGAAGACTTTTAAACAGCTTTGTGCCAAACCATTTGGAGGGCAGTTCAATTGCTTATCCAAGCTGTTTAGATAGAGCTGATATTCCTAATGATCCTTTGCCTTGCACTCTGCAAACCAGGTCCAAGAATAACTGCTCTAAAAATTCTATCTGCAATGATCCACCTGAGTATGGGGGATTTTTTTTTCTTTACATACTCTTTTTACAAGATCATACTGAATGATTGTCAGAATATGCAATCTTCCAGCTTCTGTAGAATTCACGAGGGACTTCTGGACGGCAGTTTAAGTGGGAAATATTCTTCTTCTAAATAGAAATATATGCCATCCCTAAGTGAGCAGCTCAATATGATTACAATATGAGCTGCTTCCAATTAAGGTAGGTACAAGTCTATTATAAATTAACTCTTGCTTTTGTTCTTTCTGGCTTCCTTTTTGCTGCTGCACCTCTTTTTTTATTTATGTGCCTGATTTCCTTCTCTTTCTCTCTCCCTCTTTCCTACTTCCTCTTTTGCAAAACACTGAATACAAGTGAGGTCTCATAAGCCACTAGCTAAATCTGATTGCAAATATTTCAGATTCAGCATTACAATTTTCAGTCTCTTGTTCCTACCAGATTTTTGCGGCCCAGATCTAATAGCTCTCACATTGGCAAGCATTTACAGACTCTCAAAATATTGATCATTGTGTGATAGCTGAAGCAACTAATACATGCTGTAGCATCTTTGGTTCATGGTTAGCTTTCATGTGTCTACTACCACTTCTCTGTTACTGTGCCTGAACATAGAGGTGTATTTGGATGGCTGTGTACATGGGACTGGATAAATTTCTTTCAGAGAAACTGTGTGTAAACCCACCAAACATAAACCCCCATCCTCCTTTCCAATATATTTTTATTCCTCTTTTTTGCTGAGAACTGCATTCAAACATTTAATAAATGTGAAAACCCCTGAATAAATCTGACCTACTTGTTAATATGGGTGAGAAATGTCAATGAAATCAGATCAAAAAGGTCACATTTTTCAGTAGGGTTATTATGGTTAGTCTACATGTGAACCCTTAGTTGCTCTTTTAGTTACAATAACAGTTTTTTTTTTAAGGGAGCTTCTAAAACATCTCCTGAGTTTCTGTATAAAAAGATAGTCGGCAGCCTTCAGACAGATCTGCTTATAACAATGCAGTTGTTCACATCTCATCTCCAAATGAAGCCTTTTCTAATTCTATAGGACATCCTCCAAAATATGTGTAGGGTTTGCTAAATTTTATATAGCTTAGTCCTTATACAATTTCTTTTCAAAGTATGCCCACTGATAGAGGTATTTTATAGAGCTTTTTATCAGCTGAAATATCTGTGCTAACACTGAATAATACATGAAGCCAAAGCATGGAATGTGAGCTGATAAATTCATATTACGGAAAGTATTCTAAGAGTGGATATGTTTCCATAAAAATATGTCAGCTCATAATGCAGATAAGATCCCTTCAGCTCTCCAAATAATTTCAATGCATATATCCTATGTATACAAATTCTTGCAATGATCTTGAAGTGCAGTGAAATGGACTTGCTGCCAATCGGGTTTTTTCTCACTTCACTGAAATGGAAGGAAGATTAATTTTGTTTGCACCTTGCTGGATTTTGAAGCTGGTAATTCTTTAAAATGAAGAGTGTTCAGAGGAAATCTCTCTTGTATTGTCATCTCCATATCACTCACATTTTCATAGTTAATACTTTTGCACCTATAAAAAAAAAATCCCTTGTGGCAAACTATAAAATCTGTCAAAATACATAGTTAAGGGAACAAAAGATTAATTCTGAAAGAGGGGATTACTTTAAAAAGAAATCTACCAAATACATCAGGGCAAGACACTCTACATACAGACTGAATGCAACTTTTGCTATTTGCATTTTATTTGCTGTTAAGTTTTGGGAATGATTCATAACCTCTGTGCATCACTTTTAGTACTGAATTACTTTACACTCTTAACCTGCACTTGTTCAATCTTCTTTGTCCTAACTAAGCATTTGTTTTCAGAGTTCTTATCCAGGCTGTTACTCCAATTCAAAGCAGAGCAAAGATTAAAGGACACCTCTCTTTGATAAATAAGTTATAATAGAAAAACCTGTAATTAGAACAACAACAAACAAAACAAAACAAAAACAGCAGTTGCCTGTTATAAGCCTGGAGACCCAAATGTACTTTTTCAAAAGGAAATTGGGCGGTCTTTGTTTTTTTTCCTGAAGATATTTCATTTCTCATTGAAGATGCTTCTTCAGTTCAGCAGTCCTTCTGCACTTGAAAGACAAAGGCCACTCTTTTGAAGAAACAAAGTCCACATTTTGGACAGAGAAGACTGCTGTTTTGAAAGAGGGGTCAAAGATGCCACCTACGTTAAAATTGAACAGCCCTCTCTCACCAGAGAGAGGGGGATACATCATCACCTATGTCCGGTTTACAACACAGTCCTTCCAGCAGTTCCAAGAATGTTCCACATCCAGTTGCACTATTCAGGTGTCTCCGAGGGCACAGATAAACCTCCAAGTGGCCTCAATGACTCTCAGACAGAGTGCTAACAATCAGATGACTGCAAGGAATGTAAATCCTTCCATTCTCCATCATTCAGTCAGAATTGAAAAAGCTTCTTCAAGGAAATACTTTTTGAAAAAGCATCTTTGGGACAACCATGACAATGACTGAGAATCTCCATAGACATAAGCCTGGAAAGCACATACATGTCTCTGGGTTCAAAATCTTACATTTCTTTTTCCTACTTGTGCTCTCCAGTGGTAAACCAAATCTGGAAACTAAAACCACACAAGTAAACATTATGTTAATTCTAAAGGTATACAGTAAAGGTAAATATTTCCCCTATCCAAAGATATCCAACTCTAGGACGGCAATGATCATAACTGTTTCTTAGCTGAGGGTCAGCATTGTCTGAAGATTCTTCCATGGTCATTTGGCTAGCATGACTACACACCGAAGTCAATGGTGGTATTCAACCGGTTCAGCCCAGTACTGCCGAGCCAATAGCGGCGATGAGCAGCGGAGACCGAACCAGTTCTCTCCACCGCTCTGCTGTTGGGCCAACCTGCCCACCCGGGCTCCCATACTCACCTTTATCCTCTGAATTTGAAGCACAGCTGCTTTGCACGGCATAGCAGAGTGCCACACGGCACTCTGCTGAAGTGACCGGGAGAGTGCAGGCTTGCAGGAGGTGAGTTGGAACACCTCTGTGCCTGCGCAAAGTGTGTGTTTGTTGTGCACGTGCATGCAAAATATGTGCACATGCACAAAGCATGCCCATCAAGCCATGCCCACCAAACCAGTGGTTAAAAATATTTGAATCCCACCACTGACCAAGGTGCATAAAACGCTGTTACTTTCCCACCAAAGTGGTACCTGTTTTTTATTGAATGTGCATGCTTTTGAATTGCTAGGTAGGTAGGATCTGGGGCAAGAACAGGAGCTCACCCCACTGTATGGTGCTCAAGTCTTGGGCTGTCAGCTTTCCAGCTGACAAGCTCAGGCTCCTAACCGCTGAGCCATTGAACCTCTTTTATAAAGGTACATTAACAGAAACTTGCAAGTCTGAAAACACTTCCTCTGTTCTTATTATTATCTTTTTAAGAATTAAGCAGGCTCTTGTTTAAGACACTTTGTCAAATAATAGTTCTGTCCTGGACTCCGACTGACCATTTACTTTTGTTTTTGACTCACCTTCTTGTTCCTCAAGGTTATTCCTTTGGTCCGTTAGAAGTGAGAATGAGTGTCATGCCACTGTCAGAATCTGATTCAGAGGGGGAGGCCGAGGAGCTGACAGGGAATGGGAGTGTGGCTCCATTGGCTGTGGAAGAAACTGGGGAAGGGCAAAGTCCAGCTGGGCAGAGCAGGGGAGAGGTAGAGCAAGGCAGAGGGAATTCAGAAGAAGACTCAGGGCCTCCCCCTCTTCATCCTAGGGCATACAGGGAGGAACGGAGAAGGGAGCAACATGAGTTGCATTGCTTACGAGGGAGGAAAGGGCCCTGATTCCCTTCATTAGCTGCAGCTGGGAACACAGTGTTTAAAAAGGGAAGCTACGCACAGTAAAGTTGTTGGAAGCAAATCGTGAGTTACCTGTTATTGTCAAGGCTTATCTGGGTTCATGACATCTTCCCAATTATGTGTGTTTTGTTGGCCTTTCAAGTCTGCAATTCCTTATCCTGCTCTGTCAAGTTAATTGCTGCAGCGAGGTTTGTGTGGATTTTTATTTACAGTTTGTATGTACTTCGTTTTTGGACTGAATTTACTCTACTTAAAGACTGTTCTTGGTAGAGTTTTTTCTCCAGCAGAAGGTAACCTGGACATTGGGAGCAAAATTAGAGGTAATAAAGGGACTCTTCTTGCTTATTTGACTGTGTTGCCTTTATGCCATGCCCCGGGTCATCACAATGGCCATCCAGTGCTCCCTCTGGATGGTCAGATTACGGCCATTTTTTTTACTACAATGGATCTGTGTAGTTCCCCACTTTTTTTCTTCTTCTCTGCTTGTTCTTTCTAATCTTTACAGTTCTCCTAAAGCAATACTATTGTCTGTTGCAGAAAGAAGAGACTGTACAAGATGCAGAAAGCTATGAATCTTGAATATATGGATGTACCCACCACATGATGGAGCAGTATAGCTGTAGAACATTCTACTGAGAGTCTTCTGTTTCTTCCTCAAAATGGACCAATCCTACTCTGGTTGAGGGTGGGCTGCACCCAGAAACTATATCTACCTAGTAGTGACCAAACTACCATAATGAGAGAAGACATCTAGAATAGCTTGCTTGCTACAATACCATTCCCTTGTAATAAACTTCTAAAAAAGCTATTGTTCCTCTTTTTAAGCAGCATGGCCTGAATAATCTAGAATTCATTCCCTAAATAACTCAGAAGACACAGCTTTTTTCCTTTGATATTGCTTTCAATAAAATGTGTGTAACATTTCACAGTTCATTATCAGGGGATTGATTTTCATTGAAAGCTACTCCTGTTTTTAATTTAAAAAAAAATAGAGGTTTTAAAAGTAGAATATCCCAAAACATCTTTTTTTCTCCTCACTTTCTCTTCTTTATAGTGATGATATGGAATATTTTCCCAAATGAAGAAATTATTTACAAATTGAATTATGAAGGTCACTGTCTATGAAGTACAAATGTTTTCAATTCTTCTACAAAAAAAATTGTAGTGTTGGCTTCTTTTGACAGAAATGACTTTTGTTCGTGATGACTTTAATGCCTATGTAATAGGTCAAAGGATAAAGATTGTGTTTAAAAGTCTGTATAGACTTTGAAATTGAGGCATTTAAACCCCTCTATGTACTTGATTCATTTTTTCTTTTATTTTTAAGCATCCTAAGCCTCTAACAATAGTTCTCCTTAAATCACCAAGTTTTTAAAAAAAGGTGTTGAAAGCTTTCTTCTTCATGATGCCACAGCTGTGACAATTAGATTATTTTTTTCTATGATGTTGCCCATTGTTTGCTGATTAGGAACTTTGAAACCAGTGAAATGATTAGATCAAAAATAGATACTTTTTTTTAAAAAAAGTATAACACGCAGAAGATAGATTAATGTTATTTATTATGATCTCTCAGCTTTATTGCACACATTGATAAATAAAAGCTTTGCTCCAATATCTTAGACAGGTGTCAAGTACTCTGAGAAAAAATAAATCCATCTGAATTTCTGAAACCACCTTTTAAAGAAGGAAACCATGGTTAATCTGCAAGGACTCCATGAGCCATGGCAATCACTTGAGCTATCTTTATCCCATGTCTGAAGACACAACAGAACAGAAATGGCATTAATTGACTACAACAGTGATATCACTATGCAATGTGTATTGTGATGTTTTGAGTAACAAGGTGTGCCATCTTCTTTATCTTCTTTATGCCATTGTGGTTCCTCCTTCATCTTCTACCAGTCTTCCAAATATTATTGCCACTCACATTATACTCTCTATCCTATGTCTAGACATGACTGACACCTATCAAAAACATAAAAAGAAAAGAACGGAAGGAGAGACACATTCTTTGACTGTTGGGACTATTAATTTGCATTTCAGATTTTCAGACAACAGAAGAACACTGATTAAGGAATCCTTTAAAAGCCTCATCAAATAGAATAGAATTATTTTTCAAATGCAGGCTGATAATCAAGGCTCTATATAGCCTGGCCATTGGTCATTACCAAAACCCTAAATATGGTTAATACAAATCTATGATATTCTTGCAGATGGTCCCCTGTTGTGGTTCACCAGCAGTAGGTGCAGATGGTTGAGGTCTCGGAGAGCGAGGACTCAGATAGGGGCCTGCGTGTGAGGCAGGGATGGGGCCAAGACCACCAGGGAGTGGAATGCTGCCTTCGGAGATTGTGGAAGCTGGTAGCAGTGATGAAGAGGCCCCCAAGGAGCCTATGCCCAGTGCATGTGTGTGCAGGGCTGCTCAAAGGGAAGAGCAGCTGCAGCAGCATAGGCAACTCAGGAGTAAAGCTGCAAGGTAATGGCCCCTCCCTTAAGAGATAAAAGCCAGCTGAGAGACCAGAGTTCTTTGCAGGAAGCAAAGAAGTTTTTGCACTCAAGCCTTGTGGACATTCAGAATATCTTGGTTGGTGTTTGGGGACTCTTTGTGTCTGAAATATTTCTTTGTAACTTTATCTAGTGTTCTTGGCCGCCTTGCGCAACTTTGGCAAGAGTCATCCTTATCAGAGATAATTAATTTGAAACAGCCTTTTAACCATGAAGGAACAGAATTCGTAAAGAATCATTAAAATGTTACCTCTGTTTCGTGTTTGTTTCCTTGGAACAAGAT
Organism: Notechis scutatus; assembly: GCF_049901735.1. Classification (NCBI taxonomy): domain Eukaryota; kingdom Metazoa; phylum Chordata; class Lepidosauria; order Squamata; family Elapidae; genus Notechis; species Notechis scutatus. The sequence continues at coordinate 12,973,688 of NC_142025.1, read as the reverse complement.
TTGGGTCAGAACAGTTCCCAATATTAGTGAGTTAAGCCTATGTAGAGCATTGTAAAAATTGCAGTCTTTTTCATAATGTATTATTTAGCTTTACATAGCAGAAAAAAATCTTCATCATAATCTATATAGTATTAAAACTCTTATGTCTGTTTGTCAACCTTACTTGGGTTAAACAGAGCATCATAACAAAAATATCAATTTTTGAATCACTGTACCTCAAATGGATTAAGTTACAGAATGCATTCAAATTCCAGGACCTCACAGAATTAAAATGTGGCAAAGTTGTTGTGACTTTGGTGCTGCTGCACTGTCATACAATTGTCCTACTACGATCAACCATAGTCACAAAGATTCACAATATTATTTGCAAGCTTCCTACAAGGAAAGTCAATGGGAAACCTAGCAGGAAGTCAGAAGCTGTTCCCATGTCTCCTGCTTTTTTGCCTCTGATCATTTGTTTAGGTCCGGAAATACCTTTAAATTCATAGTCACTGAGTCATGGGATAGCTAGTAATTTATTAAACCTGGATGCTACCATATTTTCAATTATTTTGGGCAGTTTACAAAAATAAAATAAAAATACAATCAAAACAATAAAATGTAGAAAATAAAAATAAAAAATGGCAAGCATAAGAAAGTGAGGGGTTTCACTGTCCCTTGCTAAAACCTGAATGAAGAGGCAGGTTTTCTAGGCTCCTCTAAACAATAGGAGAATAGGGACTCTGGATTTTTGGGAGAATCTCTAAAGAGATTTTTTGGGGTCCTGAGAGATGACAATATTTAATCAAAAAAACTTGGAGCACTCCAAACCTGCAGGATCAAAGCAACTGGGTGTATGCTATGGGAGACAGGTGGTTCCTATGCCACGTAGCATTTTATAGCTAACAAACCAATCAATAAAGAATGCTAACTATATTATCATTATCTACCTTTGTACTCATTTTTATTTTATAGGAGGAATTAAAGTGCAATTTCCCTTTAGATAAGCCATCTGTGCCACCATAGGTATATACAATCTTCTTATAGAAAACAACATACATGCTTCCTCGGAGCCATGTACAAACTTAAACTCCAGATTTTAAGATTCTAGACATGATATTTATCTTCTATCCTGGGACTGTTTGGACATTAAGTAAGGTGGAGATATTATTGTGACTGTACTTGGCGCAAGCTTTAAGCTTACAAAATATACTGCCTACAAAATGTGCATCTCAGGCATTCTCTCAAGGGAGGGGTATACTTTGTCATGTTCATGTAGAACCAGCTAATTTAGCCTTTTCCCTCTCCTGAATTCTAAAAAAATAGTCCTTTTAAACATAAGTGAAAATCATGACCTGGAAAAATAGAAGTTGAACGTTTTCTTCCAAGCTTCTGACTTAAGATTGGAATCTCCAGGAACCACGTGAAAGGACTATGTAGCCTAAAGCAAAGGGAAAATGTTTAGAATTTTATTTTTTTACAGCAGGGGTATCAAACTCAAGGTCAAGATCTAGCCCAGGGGATGATTAGATCTGGCTCACGGGGCCACTGTGGAAATAGTGAAGGACGAGCCCGCGGTGCCTCTGCAAGCAAAAATGAAGCTCAGGAGGGCTGCTTGCGGCCCTCCCGGGCTCTGTTTTTGCTTGCAGAGGGCTGCAGGAGGATTCCCCCAGCCCTGCCCAGGTCACCAAAGGTGCCCCTTGACATGAGTAATGTCAAATTGGCCATGCCCATACCAGCCATTCCCACCCCAACCATGCCCATCTGCCCCCCTGAGGTCAAACACAACCCTGATGCGGCCCTCAATGAAATTGACTTGACACCTCTGTTCTACAGTAATAAATCATCTTCTTTTAATAACCCCATAATCCCTTGCAGGGTGGAGTCTGGACAACTGAATGGAGCTGAGTGTTTACTGGCCAGATGCCCTTCCTGTCACCAATGCAGAGTTTCATTTAGCAGATATATTCTCATTGTGCCCAGAGAGAGAAATATCTGCCTCTACCAAGAATCGAACACACAGGCAAGAGCTCCACCTCTAGGCTACCACACCACTCTGTTCTACAGTAATAAATAAAAGAGTTTAATAGGATTCTACACTAAATTGCTAATTTGTTTCTTGTTGTAGCACAGACTCTATCCAATTTATGAGTTTGGGTTTCAGGTCTACCTTGAATCCAACCTCATTCATGTAGAAGAGTATTAACTGTGCCTAGAAAATTTTTATCTGTGATCATTTAAGTATTGTTGAAATCAGATGTGAATTTTGTAGCAGACCAGCACCATCTTATGGTCTGTCTGGAACATTGCACTTCTGTTGTGTCATTTCAGAGAGAAGAGCAACTGGTGGTAGAAGGAATTATTCAGCTTACCCAAGCAGAAAGCAGGACCTGGATGAAAGGAAAACTTCTGAGTGTGGATATTTGAGACCATCAGACTTCTACACTATGAGCTCAGTTGGTCTTCCTATAAAGACATAGTGATAGATGCTAGCTCCTTTTCAGAATTCCTAATGCAGGCTACTCCAGGATTAAACTTTGCTAATTTGGAACATATGGGTTTTTTCGGTAGATTCTTTTGACTAGTTCTGATTATACATTTAGATAAATGTGAAATCACTTTTTAATCACTATTTATTTGAACACCCCTGTGTAGTTTTCTTGCCAAAGAATGGAACTGGTTTCCCACTGTCATCTTTTTAAACATCTATTCTATTAACATCTCTGAATTAACAAATGGCTCATCATCCAAGGGCTAATCAGCCCAACCTGCCTGGTCTCTAAGTCCATGTTAGACTTATTTTCAACCAGATACTGTTACTTTCTTTACTCAGTATTTTCTTATGTTAAAGGTCCCCGAACTGTATAAGCCTTAGACTGGAAATTTTCTTACTCACTGAAAAGCACTGGGCAATTTTGAATCAGTGTATTCCCTCCACCTATCTCACAGAGTAGTTGCTGGGAAAATAACCGAGAGAGGTATTACATGGCCAGTTCTGCAAGGAAAACCAACATGTTAAAAATAATCTTAAATATTATTTTACACTTGAAACTGCACATCATAAACAATTCTCTTTTGAAACATTTTATGAGAAGTATTCTTTATCTGGTGTAGTAATTAATAGAAGTGCTGCATATTTGATCCTTAAAATCTCTGGTTGTAAACTACTGGAGATAACTCTTAGGAAAGAGCATCAGTATCTGTGGTGGCACAGAAGTATGTATGCAGTATTGCAGGCTAATTCTGCCCACTGCCAGGAGTTTGATCCTAATCAGTTCAACTGAGTTATGTTGACTCAGCCTTCCATTCTTCCAAGATCAGTAAAATGAAGACCCAGATAGTTGGGGACAATATGTTGACTCTGTAAATAGCTTAGAGAGTGCTTAGTATAAAGCATTTTGAAGAGTCTATAAGTCTAGGTGCTATTGCTATACCAGAATCAGAATCAAGCTCCCCTCCATTTGTATATACAATATGTGCAATGTCTTGATTCATGTACAAAAAGGGTGTAGCTTGCATTGCAATGGTAAGATGCTTTTTACTTTGACAAAAGTTTCACATCCTGAAGATATCCCTGTGAAACCAAAGCACTATGCTGAATGAATACTTTGTGGGTAGTACTGCCTTGTAGGTAGTAAATTTATAGCCAATTGCCTAGCAACTGATCAAAGTTATGAGGGATTCTTTAAAAGATAAACCTGAATTTGAAGTTCTGATGACTGTCACTCCTGGTCACATGATCTCATGTTGGGTGATCAGCAACTGACCCATACCAAAGTCCCATAATTGCTATTAATGACTTTACTTCCAGTTTCCAGAAAAAGACACCTGTTGCAGGCAATAGATTTGCTTAAGACTGTAGTATTTGCTTAACAACAATGCTGATTTGTTTAACAACCAATCCAAAAAAAGTCATAAAATTGGGAGGGTCACATGATGACCTACATAATGTTTGGCATTGCTTACATATTTCTCAGCTCAATTACAGTCCTAAATTGAAGACTACTGGTTATATATGGCTGCATCATTATAAATATTTATATATGTACAAAATATACAGGCTGTATCAATGAATATGACTTGCATGTTAAACTATGGGTATCAATGAATATGGCCTGCATGTTAAATTATAGCAAGCAATACCATAGTACATACAAGAAGCATTTTAATTATTTCCAATAGCAGTGATAACAAAATCAAAAATATAATAAGTGAATCTCCAGGCAACAAAGGTGCATTAATATAAAAAGTCTACCTTCACAGATATTTTCTATAACTCCACATTCCACCCTTACTTCTCTTCGGTAGCAGCTTAAGTACCTTCCTTCTTATAAACTTCAGAATTAGGTGGGAATGAAAAAGATGAAGTAGATATTTAATTTGGGTCAAGAAGTTAAAAAGAGAGAAGCCACCAATTACACACCACTGTCGTTTCCAAATGTATAATCACATTACATTTTCTTGATCCGGAAAAGCTCTAGAATGAGAGTGAGGAAGCTAAATGACGTAGCAGAGGTTCCAGCTGGGGAATGAAATGCCACAGAGGTGAAACTTTAGCAATTACATTTTCCCCCTCTCGAGTAAAGTTTAAGCCACAGATGATCCTTCAGAAGACAGAGAGAGAAAAGAGAAGAGGTGGGGGCAAGCTTGATTCAGCTGAAGGTTAAGTGGAAATGGAGGAAATCTTTTCCCGTTTTTTTCAGAGCTGTCGTTTAAATGCCCAAGTCTCTTACCTTCCTCTCTGCCTAAATGCTCTTTATCAGAATTCTTTGCAAGTGACTTTAATTGCTATCTCCCAGGTTCCATCTGCTTAGTTGGAGCACCTCACATTCTGCAGGTGTCCCGGTAGAAATGCGAAAATTTTGGCCTCATCAGTCCCACACTGAGACCTTTATCAGTTTCAAGCAGCAGAGGCTTCTGATTGGATTAGAAATTGATTATATACTAATCAAACTATCTTGACAGACAGGCAGCTTGTGGTCAATGGGATCTTGTAATCAGCAGCAAGATAATAAGATGCATGCAGCAGGCTTGTAGAACAGCAGGATTTGACACACAAGCCACTGTACTGTTCAGAAGGAACCCGTTTATACCAAGAAGGATTTCAGGAGAGAGAAAAAAATGGATAGGAGATTTGTATGCAGAAACACAAAGTTGTACGTATTTTTCAATGTATGAATCTGTAATCTACAAGAAGATGCTCCAGGAAAGGAATCTTGAGGTTCTCTCAATGCTTTCCCCTTCTAAGCACTCAGATAGTAAGGAGAAGCCCAGTATAAATCAGTATTTTTCAACCTTGGCAGCTTCAAAATGTGTGGACTTCAAATCCCACAATTCCCCAGCCAGAATGGAACTCTGGGAGTTGAAGTCCATACATTTTAGAGTTGACAAGGTTGAAAAACACTGGTATAGATGAGTGGATATAGTTGCCGGATTGCTGCCTTTTTCCCCCCTGTATTTTTCTCATTTTGTGTTGCTAATCTAGAGTTGTATGTCATAAGATTTAAAATATTTCTATATATACAAGGAAAGCTAACTTCATGTAATTTTTAAGATACCAGGATAGAAAATGGAAGATATGAGTATTACTCCCACCTTAAGCATGAAGCTGGGTGTTTGGGCAAGTCACTATCTCTCAGCCTTAGGAAAGACACAATGGTAAATCACTTCCCATATCCTGAAGGGACTCAACACTGACTTGGAAGCACAAATAAATAATATGTACAAGTTCCCTATTTTCATGTTTGACTTTAGTTCACTGCCTGACATGGACTATGTGGCTCTTTGCTGTGTCTCATAAATTCAAGAAACTATATTGCACTTCGAATTTCACCCACAACCATTTTTTGAATTTCCACCAGTGGTGTGAGAGTGGGGGGGAAATGTTGTGGATATGAGAGACTTTCTTTCATTAAAAATATTCCTTGACCCTCTGCCTCTCATCCCTTCTTCCTAATCTTCCTGCGGGCCACCAAAATCTGTCAATCAAACCATCAATCCTTTCTCCGGCCATCAAAAAGGCCATGCAAAAAAAATTCAGGACAGTTTTCAGTGAGAAGCAAGATTCTCAACTCTGAAGTTAAGGGTTAGGACTACCTTTAATTTCCTAGGCATTCCAGCTGTTTTCTATCTCCTATCTAGAGTCTAAGACAGGGGATGTCAAACTGGCAGCCCACAGGCTGGATGTGTCACTCGCAGGGCAAGCCCACCCAAGCTCTGTAAATGGGGAAAAACATTGTGAAACGTCACACGACAGCAATGTGACGTGGCGAGTTTGACACCTATGGCCTAAGAAGGTGTAGCCTGAAAGAAATCATCTTGAAGATTTTTCAAATTAGGAAAAAGTTGCGAAGTAGAGAACTGCAGGAGGAAGACAGAGACATAGTGGTCAGTGATGATGAGGCTAATGTCAACTAATGGAAGAATGAAGCCAAAACTCAATGCCCTTAGGAGATTGCGCAATGTAGTGAGCTCTGCTGCTAGTGGGTTAATCCTATTATGTCCTGGAGGATCATGTCTTAATCCCACCATCCTGGAGCTGGAGGTCTTTTGTTTTGTAGATAGGCTGGCCCAGACCTGCTGGGGCTATTAAGAGAGATGGGGGCTGCTTTCCAAGAGCATGTTTCTCCTTTAGGAAATATATAATATTCTGCCTTTTTTAGTATTTCCCAAAATATTTCATTCTTCTAGGAGGGTTGGATGCTAACTTTATACATCTTGATCTAGCCTGCTTGTGAATCAATGGCCAAAATGATGTGTTTTGCATGTTTCAATCTGGCAGGGGCAGTCATTGTATAACACAGCTAAGCATTATTCCCTCAGGATATACTACATTTTGAGAAATATTTCACTATTTCCAGAGAGGTGGGGAGGGAGGGACATATTTCACCATTCCTCTCAGCTTGTAAACATTTGCAGGTAGTAATTATCGTGTGTCCTCAGCTTGCAGGCTATAATTACCAGGCCTAGTTCTGCAATGAATAGAATCCTAATCATGAAAGAAGACTATTAACCTGCAGAAATTTAAGCAACATTATATCTCCCCCCCACAAGGAAGCATAACTACAAAATCTCAACACATCATATATACACACGCTTTTTGTTAAGCTTACTTTAAGAGAAAAATGCAGGGAAGATTAGAATCCCCCAAATTCTTCTCATTTTAATGAGAAAATTAGTCACATTTTTCTGGAGGGATTTTTTTTTTTTTATGATACCAACTTCTATCATTCCTCCTGCCTGTTTTTTAAATGACTTCTGTAAGATACAAACACTGCTCATGCTATATTGCATCTCACATGGTAGTTCATAATGTCTGACTGCATATATTTTTTGATTTGACAATATTGAGAGATGGATTTTGTATTTGTGTTTTATGTTTGCATCATTATCTTGCTATTATTAGATTATTGGTGAGTTTAATTTTAAAAAAAGGGTGAATCACTGCAATAAGATCCAAGACAATTATTAAGACATGGGGTGAAAGCTTTATTGTTTGATAACTACAGCTTGACGCAATTTATTTTCTTGTTCTTCTTGCATTTCTAAAAATATTATGTAGAAAAACAGTTGACAAGTATGTGCGTAATTGGCTCCCTATTTATTCTTTGAAAACAAAGGCCAGGATCTAAAACTGCCTAGCTACACTACCACTCAAAACCTTTGCATCTACTTTTGCTAAGCATTAATCACAGGCTCTCCTCAACACAACAATTCATATATCACTTGTTTAGAAACTTTTGCCTACTCATAGCCTAGAAATCACCTGTCCCTTCAGCTCTTTCATGTTTGATTTCTTTGCTCCAGGGATAGACCTAGCTTTCAGAAAAGAAAATCAACAAAAAATGAGCAGGCATCTCTCAGCCACAAAGACTAATCCTCCAATGGGTATTTGGACCATATTATAACTTATGATGCAGAAAATCCATGATTAGTCTCTTGGCTTTTTTAAAAAAATGCAGTCTAAAATGTTAGAAGATGAGATGGCAGCATGCCATGATATAAGAAAACTGGTTAATGAGTTTATTTAGTTAGAAAATTGCGCTCCCTGTTGGATAAGAGTGGATTGAAGCAGACTAGGCATGGTGTAAGAATAACAAAAATGAGCAGTTCAAATTCCTGCATCTTCCATTCTACAGTGCAAGAAGAGAAAAGCTGACCTCTTTGGGCATATGCTAATATTCCTATGATTCTTCATACAAATTCATAGACTACATATCTTGATCAAAACTGAGTTGCCAATAATCATGTACCGTACCTACTCATTCATCGTTAGTGCATTAAGGACCATGTGCTTTCTCTTCTGGTACAGGTACCTTTACTGACTAAACTATGAATAATATCAGACCGAGAAAAATATAGTTATAATACACGAACCTTAATCCCTCATAGGTTCATTGAATAAAGGAGAGAGGGATTGAAATATCCTCATAATTCTATAGGGCATATAATTATTCTCATTTAATCCTTTAATCCTTTCGCGCAAAATTCTCCTGATGTGAGGCCTAAAACACAGAATCCTTAGGGATCACCAGACACATTTAAAAAAAGCTAGACTTAGTATAGTGTAGCATCAACTCCATTGATAGTTTTTTTCAGTCAGAATGAGATTATGAGTTTGGCTGTGGGTGAAATGAACTTCAGCTTTCCTAGTGATCACCAGAATTTGAGAAGATTCTAGTCATTGGTATTTTTATTTGTGAATGTTCAATTATAAATGATCCAGACTTATTCTAGAGTTGAGTCTAGAAACTGCATTATAGATGAGCACAAGCAGAAAAAAAGACCAACAAAGTTGGCAATATTGAAAATAAAATAGTTGCAAAGAGAAAGAGATTTGCTTTTAAAAGGAAGTGAGCATCTAAGAGAAGGTGTTGTGATGGTGGTTGATTGATAAAGCTTCAACAGAACTAATAACGCATTACTAGTGAAGAACTAGTAATGTAACAGAATAACAGAGTCAGAAGGGACCTTGGAGGTCTTCTAGTCCAACCCTCTGCACAAGCAGGAGGCCCTATACCATTTCAGATAAATTGTTCTCTAATCTCTTCTTTAAAAAGACATCCAGTGACTGAGCATCCAGAACTTTTGAAAGCAAGCTGTTCCATTGATTAATTGTTCTAACTGTCAGGAAAGTTCTCCTTAGTTCTAGATTGGTTCTCTCCTTGATTAGTTTCCATCCATTGTTTCTTGTCCTGCGCTCAAGTGCTTTGGAGAATAGTTTGACTGCCCCTCTTCTTTATGGCAGCCCCTCAAGTGTTGGAACACTGCTATCATGTCACCCTAGTCCTTCTTTTCATTAAACTAGATATACCCAATTTCTGCAACAGTGTCTGAGAAATATTTCTTCCTGAAACCTACATGCCTGCCTGAAATCCACAGAAGAGTAAATGAAATAAATGAAGCAAAAATGGAAGAACAAATTCTGTGAAAAACTATATGAATTTATTTGACTTGCAAAGATGTACATGTTTTTATACAGTATTGTTGATATGAAAGCTACATTGGAAATCTAAAAAAGAGCAGGAATTCAATTTAAATGTGACACTGATTACATGGAGCCACACAGAGATCAGGCTTATTTTAAATTACTTTCCTAATTATTATCCAATGATTTCCTGCCTAAATATAGCAAGGAATTAATGTGCATCTCAGCTGAGCAATATGGGCATAGTGGTATGCTCCAACTTATCATATCCTAGATTCTAGACCATGATTCCACCTGGATTCCGTCTTGGATATATTTTCCTGTTAATGTCACCTCTGCACAATACATGGAACAGATCAAAAAATTTGAAAATCAAAGCAAATTCTTAACAGTATTTCATATCCGTAGAACATTAATCAATTAAACATCACAAAACACGCACCTACACCAAGCATAAGAATCTTCCAGCCAATCACATAAATCAAGTGATATTACTTACTCCCAATATTATTTCAAAGTGCAGTAAAACTTTAAATGAAACAAGCCAACAATAAAAATAGTACTTATTAGCCCCATCCATTATTTTTTAAATCCCACTTCTCAATTACAACCTTTCATGGTAGCTCACAGAATAGATGGAGAATGGCCAGAAAAAGGTAAAACTCATGAGAAACAAGGACTGAGAAAGGACAAAACAGGAAAATCAGTTCTTCAAGGCCAGAATAAATCAATAAGCTATAAGTGGGCATTTCTTTCCTATTTTGGCCAAGCTGATCTTTTCTAGCCTTTTTCCCCTTGAAAAGCAATTGGTATTTTGTGTCCTTTTAACTGATATATGGGCCGGAGAGTGTTCTGTCTCCTTGCTTCTATAGTTCCAGCATAACCAGGCAATTGGAGAAGATGAATGAGGTCATTTTTCTTGCTAGGAAGGGGAACTGCAGCTGTTGCTTCTGAGGTGGAAGGAAAGACCAAGATGGACTCGATGCTGAGTCTTAGAAAGCAAATGATGCATAGTCATAACCCATCTAATTTCTCTTGTTTGGTGGCACAAGGGTAAGCACGCAACATTTGATCTCTGAATGGCATGCTGAGCACCATTCTCCATGATACGCTGGGGAGGGCAAGTTGGAAAGTAAATGCAATTTAGTTCAAATGCAGTTAATGTATATATTTGTGTGTGTGTGTGTGTGTGTGTGTGTGTGTGTGTGTGTGTGTGTGTATTAAATAACTTTTCTGTTATATTAAAGATATATTTGGGGGAAGAGTTCTGGAGCTTGCAAAATTGATTTTATTTATAAAATTTTTATCCTGCCTTTTTTTACTTTATCAAGGCGGCAGACATACTTAATATCCTTTTCTTCTCCTGTTTTCCCCACAATAGAACTTAGAACAATTTTATAGTCCCTTTGAATGTACGTGAATCGGTATACATTAAAATGAAATTTCATTGCATACAGCTCTCAAAGGTTCTCCACCTCTAATATACATTACATAAATATGACAAGATAAATAATAAATGCAAAATTACATGTGTATCTATATTATATGACACAGAGAAACAACACAGTTTGGATGTATACATGTACATGTATATGGCAAGAGAAACAAATCTTGCAAGTTTACTGGACAGATGGCATAAGGAACAAAACTTTTACAAAATCTAGTACTCCTGCTGTAGATATTTCCTTAACATCCTCCCAGAGGGGAGCAACAGAAATATACTGTGAAGTGGGTGTGTAGGGTCTCTAACAATACTTCAAGTCTAAGCACATAGTGCTTAGAAGCAGTATCCTGAATGACAGGAAGCAAGCTTCCTATAATCTTCTTGACTGTCCTTACCTCTCTTTGAATGGACTTTCTATCTGAGGCACTGCTGCCATCAAACTCTGGAGGTAGGTTAGGTTCAGAAAGAATAATTGACCCCTCTCACCCAGCCAATTTTCATGCCTAAGGCATGAAAGAACTCACATCTATTAACCAGCATCTTAACCTTCAATGAAAACTTTATTTAATTAATTGATAGGTTGCCTTAACTTCCAAAATTCAAGGCACCTCATATAAGATTCAGCTTCCTTTGTTATCCCTACACCAGCAATCTTCTGAAGTAAGATTCATTCATCCTGCTTTAAATCCATTCTCAGACATGGAAACTAACTTAATCATTTTGGATCAGTTAAATCTCTCCCCAGCCTTAGTTCAACCATATAACTATTAAATTATATGTGTGATCCTAGGTGTCAGATCATGGAATGGAACAACTTGCTGCAGCCAACTTACCATGGCCAACCTACCATGGCCAACTCATTGTGGCCAACTTGCCTCAGCCAACTTGCTACAGGACAATTCAACAATTCAATTTAATAATTTTAAATAATTTAAAAACTATTTAATTTTTGTCATTAACATTTCTTTTTGTCCCTCCTTTTGCATCTTTTCTTTAATGATTCTATTTCACCATTTCTTTGATATTGGTAAAACTTGTTCTGTGGTGAATTGTGCCACAGTGAGTTGGCCATGATGAGTTGACTATGGTGAGTTGGCCATGGTGTGTTGGCCATAGCAAGCTTCCCAGCAATAACCAGAGAAATGCTCCAGTCTTAAATTCCAGTGATTCCTTTAATTTGCATCTCAACTCCCCAAGAGCTCTAGAATAGAATTTGTAAATTCTGATTAATGGAATTTGCACATGTGTAGAGAGTCATGAGGGCAGAAGGCTGTCTTATGTTGATTAAATATAGCCCAGCTCTCAACTTTGGGGAATTAGAATAGCAGATGTTATTGTGTCCATCAACCAGTCCAGAAGCTTGTGTCTTCTCAATATAAAAAGGAAGAACTGTATTGCTTTCAGCATGCATGATAATTTCACAAGGTATGTCTTACTTAGTACACTTGGAAGGAGATATGTAGTTCCTTAAGCTTCAACATTCATTATATGAATATCTGCAGACCAGATGTCAGGGAGGATAGGAATGTGCTTGCCAAGGACTGGAATTAAATCATTTTGGAGGTGAAAAGCTAGATAGGTCCAGGATACTTTTTCTCTGAATGTGATATACACCATGTTTCTACAACTTACTGCTTTAGTTCATCTCACCATGTGCTTCTGATAAATGTTGGTTGTAAAAAAATAAAAACCCACCTTCTAAGTCCAGGATGCCAAACCCCAAATGCTCAGATAAATACATTTTCTATCTTTCCTTTCTCTGCTGTGAAATGAGGTTCCTCCGATTCTTCGTTCTTTCTTCTTATACATTTTAATGAAAGATGATACCATGACACCAAGACTGCTATAGCTCCTGTTATTTTGCTCTATGTTATCAGTTCAAGAAAGAAATGTGATTTATCAAAATGCAGAAAAGAGTAGCGATGTTGCTTCTGTTACAAGTGTCCTTTCAAAAGCATTACTCTGTAGCTCAGATACAATGAAAATCCAAACCCCATTTTTACTAAAAAAAAAACACCTTGGATGCTATAGACTTTTTTTATTTATCAGGTATAAAATTTACTTTTTGGTATTGTCAGAGGTCTCTTAAGGCTTCCAATGTGAAATGCAAACTAAAAATGCAATAGAAATAATGCTCATCAGGAAACCAAAAGTGGATATTGGACCACAGTAAATATGCCACAAATAGCAAGTTACTACAGAGAGAAAGAGTAAAAAAGTGAGACAGGATTTTTTTTAAAAAAGAAATTTTGATTTAATTTGCTTTATAGTTTGAATGGACTGGAAAATGCATATTGGTTCTAGCTAAGTCAAGAATATATTAACGTAGTTAATATTCCAACTAATGGCTGAAATAGAAAGAAAATCTTAAAGGTTATACTATATATTGCTCAACAAACCTTGTAGAGAGGTCTCCCCAGAGTCTTTCTAAAAAGCTACCATTATTTGAAAATGTGTATATTTAAGGAAATGTGTAAAGTTACCTTCTCTGCAAATCTTTTTACATCTCTTATTTTTCCTCAAGACTAGATAAATCATTATAAAAATCATGACATAGAATTAAGATCAAGCTACTACCATTTGGAAATAACCCCCATTAATAATTCTAACTGATTATTGTATCACCTTGCTTGGGATGAAATTACTGGGAATTATTGCAAGAACAGCCAAGAAACGCGTTCTGCAATCATTCATATGAAAAATATTATTTTTTTGAAAATACATATCCAACACTTTAATTTTAGCAAAGTGCATCCACACACTGCAGGACTCCAGAATATTTAAAGTTATCCATTAAGTATCAATTGAAAAACAACCCACATTAACCAAGTGCTCCATTACCAAAGTAACAATGAAACCTCCCACAAGAGAAGTTGTGTAGCAGAGGTGTTCAGAATATTATTCAAAAGAGCACACAAACGTACTTACAGCAACCTACAACACCAGAAAAAGGAAACAGATCACCTAAACATCTTCCAACAAGATGGTTATTCACACAACTTTATCAAAAAGAGCTCAACCTACTATAGCACAATTAATGCAAGCTATGAATGGGATAACAGTGCCGTATATCAGAAACATCTTTGAAACAACTAACAGGCTATTACAGCCATGGCATTACCGTAGCACACAAACCAACTAAAGTCTTCAGCTTAAATAAAGCAAAAGACCTTACACTATGACTATAACAGTCATTATGTAGGCAGAAGACTAGTAGAGCATATCTATGAACACTAACTTGCAATCAGAAGACATAGTGAAAACCCCTTAATCTCACCACACATGAGATTGTGTGATGCAAAACCATATTCCAAAAAGCAAAATCCAAAAATGGCAATTAGAGTCACTTTAGATTAAAACTTTATTTCATTGAGGGCCTCATCAGGGTTGTGTTTGGGGGGGGGGCATGGCTGGGAGGGAGCATGGCCAGCTCAATGTCATCATCAAGGGTCCGTTTTAGGCCCCCTGCAGCCTCTTGCCAACAAAAATGGAATTGCGGGGAGGATGTGTGCAGCCCTCCTGAACTCCATTTTTGCTGGCAGATGTACTGCAGATAAAGTGTACTTCTTCACTGTTTCCAGGGCAGGCCCGCAGGCCAGGTCTAAGCATCCAATGGGCCAGATCCATCCCTTGAACCTTGAGTTTCACACCCCTGCTTTAGATAGTGAGATGGGAAGCATTTGTAAACTTAATACACAAACAAATAAATAAACTATGTGCCATTGAAACCTTCCTATTGCACTTCTACTACAGAGTAGGAAAGCAGCAGTTTCAGAACTAGGCAAAGGATTAGCCCTGTAACTCTGAACGTATCTTTTGAGAGATAATATGAATTAAGAGTCCAATGTTTTAGCTGAGTGCCAGGAAGGTAAAAATACCCTTACACACTGTCTAAGGATCAGGTTCAGAAGTATATTCTATTTTTAAAGCAAGGAGGGGAAAGAAATCTATAATTAAGCACATGCCTAGTCAGTTGGTCTGACTTTTTTTAAAAAAAGTTTTTTAAATAAGAAAAAGAAAGGGGGGAGTTGATAAGCCATGGCAGCTCCATTGTGTCCTTGTCAACCCATATATTTTGCTATTGCTCACCTTTAGTGATTTCCTGCATACTTATCTTCTTGGCTGGCCGGGATTCAGCTTCAGTCTTCAGTTCTTGTAGCAGTCCTAGGATCACCACTATAGTTTAACTTAGCTGCATCTTCGGAGTAAATAATTAGTGAAGTTACTAGGATTTATAGACTCCATTACATTAATCTCAGTCAACTCTAGTATCTGGACAGCCTAACAATTCAATTCAATTTAATTCAATTCAATTCTATTCTGTTCTGTTCTGTTCTGTTCTGTTCTGTTCCGTTCCGTTCCATTCCATTCCATTCCATTCCATTCCATTCCATTCCATTCCATTCCATTCTATTCTATTCTATTCTATTCTATTCTATTCTATTCTATTCTATTCTTAGACAGGGCAAACTAGAGAGCTAGATACTCTAAACTGCCACCAAAGCAGTATTGTGGATTAAAACACTATTGAGATATAAGCTATATCTCAAAATAAACCATCTATCCAAAGCCAATAATATACATAATCCCAAATCAAATGGAAGCAATTTTCTCAGTCTCTGGATTTATTTTAACTCCATAGCATTACATACTTAATCTTTTACTATCAGATAATAAATCAAGAAAATTTAGGCAATTCCTAACTACATGTTTTAACTGTGAGAGTTATGGGAAGAAATAATAATCAACTAGCTTGTAAAGACTAGATCTTTCTTTTTTACTTCAAATGGAGGATAAAATGGCAGAGGAGGAGTTGTATTTTAATTGTAATTATTGAATATGTCTATTAGAGCTACTTTCCAGGTATTAAACTTCCAGGGCTAATCTTCATTACATACCACCGTTCTTTCCATTGAAAACATACAGATGGGGTGAATCCCATTCACTTCAAAGTCATTATGCACAACCAAGGACGAAGTTAACAGCAGTCATTTTGTTAGGAGAACTAAGAATTCCAGCCAAAACCAATGGTAGACCTTGAATTATTTTGGTACTGAATTTTCTCTATTATTCCTTCCTTTCTCCCTCTTCTCCAGATCAATTACCGTTAGAATTGTTTACTGCTTGGCTGTTAATCTGGTATTTATCCTTGTATTAATCCCTGCTTATCTGGGTCTTTGGTAGCAAGGAGGTGTTCTGGTCTTTTTTTAAATAAAATCTTTAGCTTTTTCATTGTATCTTTCC
The DNA here is from genome assembly GCF_049901735.1 of Notechis scutatus. Taxonomy (NCBI): domain Eukaryota; kingdom Metazoa; phylum Chordata; class Lepidosauria; order Squamata; family Elapidae; genus Notechis; species Notechis scutatus. The sequence goes on along the minus strand of NC_142025.1, from coordinate 12,957,594 downwards.
AATAGCGTATGAATGTTGTTTATCTCTATGTGTCTATTGATGACTGATTTGTCTGAGTGCCAAGCTTCTAGCAATTCTCTAGCATATTTGGTCTTAACTGTGATGAAAACTACTTAATTTCACAACACATGGACAAACTTAACTAGGGTTTCAAGTAGGGAACTGTGAACATCCTAAACCACACTAAATCCAAAAATGGTAGGAAATTCCTATACGTTTGACCTTTTATGAGTAAATACTGCAGATCTACTGTGCAGACTAACTGAGCTCTTGTTCACTGTTTGGAATAGGAAGGTGACTGAAGCTCTGGATAGGATTGTACCCTTGCGACCTCTCCTCACCCATAGACATCTCTCTGCCCCATGGTATACAGAGGAACTGAGAGAGATGAAACACATGAGGAGACATCTAGAGCGCCACTGGCAGAAGACAGCAGATTAACTTGATCGAACACGGGTAAGAGCTGCTACTAAGGCCTACCTTGTGGCGATTCATGCAGTGAAGTGAAAATACTTCTCCACACTAATTGCGTCTGCAGATAATCGCCCAGTTACCCTCTTTAAGGTGAGCCGTCTCCTCTTTAGGAAGGAGGAGAATGAGGTCCACCTGAAGGGGCACGCTGAGGAATTTGCGGATTTTCTGGAAGACAAAATTGCTTGACTTCATTCCCAGTTAGATATCTGCATGTTGCTGGTCCGGTGTAAGCTCCTGAGGCAGGTTCTTGCCCTGTTATCTGGGAACAGTTTGACCTGTTGCTCCCGAGGAAGTGGACAGGATCCTAGGGAGTATACGTGCAAGCACCTGTGTTTTAGACTCATGTCCTTCCTGGCTTCTGAAACCTTCCCAGGAGGTGACAGTCAGGTGGACTTTGGGGTTGATTAATGCTTCTCTACAGGAGAAGACTATGCCCCAGCACTTGAAGAAGGCTGTGATCCGCCCTCTTCTTAAGAAGCCATCGCTGGACTCCACCCGATTGGATAATTTCTGATCTGTCTTCAATCTTCCCTTTTTGGGGAAAGTTGTTGAGAAGGTGGCCATGCAGCAGCTCCAGAGGTTTCTGGATGAAATAGATTATCTCAACCCCTACCAGTCAGGATTCAGGCCTGGATTTGGGATAGAAATGGCATTGGTCAGACTTTTGGATGATCTCTGGCGGGAACGGGATGGGGGTAGCGCATCCATCCTTGCTCTACTTGACCTCTCAGCGGCTTTTGATACAATTGACCATGGGATTCTCCTGGGGCAGCTTTGGAGGATGGGAGCAGGAGGCCTTGTGCTTTCACTTCGTTCCTCTGCAGCCACTCTCAGTCAGTGTTGATAGGAGGGGAGAGTTCCAGCACTCACTCACTGGGCTCACTACTCTCTCTGTTCTTGTTCAACATTTATATGAAGCCATTGGGTGAGATTATCCGTCACCATGGACTGAAGTATCACCAATATGCTGATGATACTCAGCTGTATGTCTCAGCCCATGGTTAAGTGATGTCGTGTCCTCCCTCTCGCAGTGCCTGAAGACTGGATGGGACTGGATGGGGAGCAATGGTTTGAAACTAAACCCTTGCAAGATTGAGTGGTTTGGGTTTGGGGTTTGTTGGCTCAGGGAGAATTTCCACCTTTGGTCTTGGGTGGGGTGGCACTACCCCAAAAAGACCCCTTGCATAATGTAGGGATTTTCCTGGATTCACAGATCCTGCTCGAAGAATAGGTGGTGGTCATGGCCAGGAAGGTCTTTTTGCAACTGCAGGTTGTGCACCAGTTACACTCTTTCCTGGACCAACAGTCCCTACTCAAGTCACTCATGCCCTAGACATTTCCCATTTTGATTATTGCAGCATGGTCTACATGGGGCTGCCCTTGAAGTGCATCCAGAAGCTCTGTTGGTGCAAAATGCAGCAGCCCAGTGTGCCCCAGTGTGCACAAGTTTCACCTCTCTTGCAGGAGCTGCATTGGTTGCCTATTTGCTTCCGGGTGCAATTCAAGGTGTTGGATGTCACCTTTAAAGCCCTTCATGGCTTGGGACTGGGTTATCTGAGGGAACGTCTCTTGCCAGTCACATCTACCCATCCCATCACATTGGGAAGGCAGGGAATGTTGTGGGTCCCATCCCTGAGGGAGATACACCTGGTGGGACCTAGAAGAAGAGCCTTCTCTGAAGTGGCTCCCTCTCTCTGGAATATTCATTCCCCCAGAGATTAGAATGGCTCTCTCTCTAATACTCTTCAGGAAGGCACTAAACACCTGGTACTGCCAGAGGGTCTAGGGAACCCAGAGCAGAATGGAGCCCATCCAATGGCTCCATGATCTGCTGTCATCGGGCGTGATTTTTTTTTCAGATTTTGTTCTATTGTACTTCATTAATTTATTTGATTGTTTTTGTTAGTTTTTACTGTTTTTTTACTTTTTATTTTATTTTAAATGTGGTTTTATATTCTGTAGGCCACCTCGCGTTGTCATGGGCAAATAGGCAGCAATATCAAACAAACAAACAAACAAACAAACAAATAAATAAATGTCATTGTAATTGTCATTTTTATAGGCCCCATCTCCATGTTTCATTGTTCAGTAACAAAGAGCTTTCCTCAGTTGATCTAACATAGGGGGCTCCAAACCAGTGATGGGATTCAAATTTTTTTTACTACCGGTTCAGTGGGTGTGGCTTGGTGGGTGTGACTTGGTGGGCATGGCAGGGGAAGGATACTGCAAAATCTCCATTCCCACCCCACTCCTGGGGGAAGGTTACTGCAAAATCCCATTCCCTCCTCATTCCACTCACCTGCTTTCCAGCTCCGTTCTCCTGTGCAGGGCAACCAAAGAAGACCCGGTTGATCAGCTGGGACTCGGGAGGCAGAGAATAGATGGGGGCAGGACCAGTCAGATTGGGTGGGTATTTGCCAGTTCTCTGAACTACTCAAAATTTCCGCTACCGGTTCTCCAGAACTGGTCAGAACCTGCTGAATACCACTTTTGCTTCAAACCCCAGGACATGCCCTACTGCTGGGCCACAGCCAGTTCAAAACTGGGCCCCCAAAAAACTGCATGCCTTTACATGGAATCATCTCCTCCCACCTGCCACCTGCCGGTCCACAAAACAGGAAAGGCTGGGGCTACCCATCTAACAGTTTCTAATACTCTTTCCCTAGTGAATGAAAACACTGAACTGGAAGCAATCTACAGCAGATATGATACATTTCATATTTCTCACTTGTTTCTCCACATTTTAATGTTTTATTCTGGATGAATATATATATGAAACTGACATATTTCTTTATATTCCCATGATTGAACCATTAGCTTTATTTTATTGCACAAGGCAGGACCAAAACCCACAACTGTAAATTTAGTATCAGTTTGGAGGACTGACTGATCTGAAAACCTATTTTTAAGATATTTGATTACTAATATTATCCAGAGATGTTCAGACAGTGCCAGAAACAAAAATAATTAGTTGGTTGAGTGCAGGAGAATAGTTTCCGACAATTCAGACAAGGTTTAGCTTCCAAGGTTACATATATGTATATGGAAGCAATTTTGGAGTGCTTGTGCAGAATGTTCGTGCTTAAAATTAATTAAACGTGAAATATTTCAAATGAATTCACAGTGAATTGCAGTGATTAGAGGGTGCACTGGGTGTGAGGCAGCTCTTTCCAAGGTTGTTTTATTTATAACCTTGTTCAAGTCATCATTTCTATTTTTTTTTTAAAAAAAAGAGCCCAAAGTTTTGTAATTTCAAATGAAGATAGAGAGAGACTGTGTTGAATTAATATTGGATCCCGGCTACCGAGAAGGTGTGGGATGCTACTTTCCAGATCAGAATTCATAACAAATGAAGGTGTATCCCTTAGTATCTATTTAAAGCCTCTCCCCACTTGGGCATGCATACTGCGAAAGATGAGATTTGTAGTTTCACATCTGGCAAACAGAGAAAATTCTTCTGCCAGTTTGTAAACCAAGTTTTTTTTAAATTTGTCAATTGCTTAGAAGATAATACCATGTTTCTCCAACAATAGGAAGTCCGAGCATGTTTTATACACATGAAATGAAATTAAGAACCTCCCCCCAAATTAAGGCCTATATTAAAACATGTGAAATGGGGGGAAATGGTGGGGGGGGCTTGCCATTAGGAAGTACTTTTGTTGCACACACGGATATGGTGCTGCCTGCGTTGACCTCGGCATTAGAGGTCGGCACTTTGTATTGTGTTGCTTTCCCTTCTTCCCATGCTGCCGCAGCGTTTAGAACAACGTTGTGGCATTTGGCGTAGCCACGCAGCTTTTGGCTCAGCCATGCGGGGCCGGCCAGGGCTCCTCCCTGCAACTGGAGCCCAGCGGAGACACTCAGCTTCAGACGCTCCTGTCGCCACCTTCCCAGGCATCGTTCGAAGGCAAAGCCCATTCTTTTAGAAATGACGCCCTACTACCTGTACGTCAAAGTCTCCCCTGCCCAAGAGGGCAGCCCAATCCCACATGGGGAGGTCAATCTCCCAGGGCTGCAGCACAGGATCGGCCCACCCTGGGAGAAGCGCCCAGCTGCAATCCCTGCCTGGCACCAGGCAGAGTGCAAAGAGCTTCACCTGGGGCACCCAGCATAGCTGACAGGCGGGGCCTCCTGCCCGGTGGTGGAGCTCTGGCCAAGGCAGCAAGCACCTCCCCACCAGACCCTCCGCTCATCCCACCAGGCCCGTGCCAGAGCCAGGCAGGCTGGGCAGAGCCGGGAAAGTGAGCTGCGGGTGTATGCCCACCTGCCAAGTGAAAGAGCCAGGCTGACCCGAGCTTGGCTTCCCAAGTCCCTCCAACCCAACCTCGAAGGGGCCACCGGGAGAGGCCACCCGAGGCAGTGATAGCACCCACCCATCTGCAGACAGGGAGGTGAGGAGATGGCAGTGCTGCTTCCCTGGCCGGCAGGTCCAGCAGAGAGAGCCCGGAGCTGCCTGTCCTTTTCACCCCTTGCCCAGCCCGTCCCCATCCCCACACATCTCCAAATGTGCTGGTAGCTCCAAACACTGCAGCGGCATGAGCATCGGGCAGAGGCGCTCACTCGGCGGGGCTCAGCTCAGAGGAGGACATGGCGCCATGAAAATGAAAAAAATATATAAAAGAAACAATAGGACAGGGATAGTAGACACGTTGGTGTGTTCTTAGGAAAGGTGTGAGGTCAATAGTAGACAGTCTAAGGTTAAGGTTTTTGGGGTTTAGGGAAAAAAACCAGAGTCAGAGTTTCTGGACTTTCTCAACTGTGTTAATATCAGATACGTAATGTGGGTTACAGACTGATGAGCTGTATTCAAGTATTGGTCTAGCAAATGTTTTGTATGCTCTAGTTATTAGTGTAATATTACCAGAAAAAAGGCTATGTAAGATTAGGTTAGGTCATTTGAGATGAGTACTCCAAGATCCTTGACAGAGTTTGGATCATCAACAAGGTCTTGACTATTCAGCTTGTATTTTATTTCCTGATTTTTTTTGCCAATATGTAAGACAGAGCATTTATTTGTTGAGTTTTGAAGTTGCCATTTGTTTGACCATTCTGATACATAGTCCAGGTCTTTTTGAAGGGCAGCAGTATTGTCTGTGGTGTTGAATAGCTTTACATCATCAGCAAAGAGAACACAGTTGCTCTTGATATGATCACAGAGGTCATTTATGTAGAGTATGAAGAGAGTTGGTCCTAGAACACTGCCTTGGGGGAACACCACTGTTGACAGGTACAGAATTTGATAGGACACTTCCAAATTTGACCATTTGTTGTCTGTTTGACAGGAATGCTTCTATCCAGTTATGCAGGTGTCCAGAGATAGTATAAGATTTTAGTTTTAGGAGTACTTTGTCGTGTACCACTGAATCAAAGGCTTTACAGAAGTCTATGTAGATTGCATCTATTGCTTTGCCCTGATCGAGTTGTGTAGTCCATATGTTTTTGCAGTGTAAGAGTTGCAGATTACATGATAGTTTTTTCCTGAAACCAAATTGTTTATTAGAGAGTAGGTTGTTTGTTTCTAAGTGGAGGATGATGGATTGGTTAATAATTGATTCCATGACTTTACAGGTGACTCAGCATAAAGAGATTGGTCTGTGATTTTCAACTAGGCTTGGGTCTCCCTTTTTGAAAATGGGGATGACCGTGGCTTGTGACCATAGTTTTGGCAAGGAGATGGTCCTGAAAGATTTTTCAAAGATTATGCTTAGATGTTTGGCTATGGCAGTGGATAGCTTTTTAAAGAAGTAGGCACATATTCTGTCCGGTCCAATAGATAGAGTTGGTTTTAGATTGCGTAGTGCTTTTTCAAAATTGTCTTCTAAAATCGATATCTATTAGATCATTGTAGTTGTCTGTGGTTCGACTAGAAAATACTGGGCATGATCCATTGCTATTTACAAATACTGAGCCAAAGAATGTGTTAAAGGGGTTGGCTTTAATAGTGTCATTGTTGCAGTCTTTACCATTAGATCCTTTCAGGGGTGGGATGGACCTTGAGTCTTTTAGTTTGTTGTTTACAAAATTGTAGAAAGCACAGGTGGAATTGGTGCATAGAAGGTTTTCTTCTTGTTTAATGTATTAATTGGTGCATTCAGTCTTTATCTGATGGCATAAATTTTTGTATCGGCTTTTGAAGTTGGCAACATGACCAGATTTGTTTTTCTGCCAAAGTGATTTCTTTTTGGATTGAAGCTTCCTTATTGTTTTGGGTAATTTTTTTTTTTTTTTTTTTGGTTTTGGGAGTTGTTAATAGTACATATAGTTGATGACTCTTTTGACTTCAAGTAAAAATATGTTGTAATGGTCTTCTATAGTATTGCATCCAGAGAATAGAAATTGCCAATCAAGGGATGAGAGATCGTTGTTTATAAGATCATAGTTACCTTTTTTGAAGTTATAATTGGAGATTCCATCATTGTGATGATTTTTGTGTGGACGTATGTTGAGACAAAAGTCAGTCATATTGTGGTCACTGTTGGAAAAGGGTTCTTTAATATGTATTCCATAAATTGAATTTAAACTATTGCAGAAGATGAGATCGAGGCAGTTGTTAAGTCTAGTGTTGTTGGTTACTAGTTGTTCTAGTCCCAGATTTGTTACTGCATTGTAGAAGGTTGCATGTGTGGATTCAGTTGTACATTCATTAAGGGTCCAGTTAAATAAGGTAGATTGAAGTCACCAAGAAAAATAAAAGTGTGTGGGCAGGATGCTGCCCATGTTAGTAGTGTATTTAGCTTGTTTGCATGTTTGATGTCATAATCAGGGGCTCTGTAACATAGTAAGAACTGAAATGTGATATTTAAGGACAGTTCACAGATGATGGTCTCAGGAATAGCAAGCTCCTGGGTAACTTGGATGTTTTTTAGATGTAGGGACTTTTTACAGAAGATAGCAACACTACCTCCTCTATGGATTTCACGATCTGATCAGTAAACATGATAGTCTCTTACTGTGGTAATGGAGTCAGGGAGAGATGCATTGAGCCATGTTTCACAGACAAATATAATGTCGAATTTAGCCGTATTTAGTAAGAGGAGAAATTCAGGTATTTTATTTACAAGGCTTCTTGCATTGAATAGCTTGCATTTAAGTCCAGTTGTGGTTGGAATAGAGGTAGTTAGGGGCATGCATGCCTAGTTTTGAGTGATGTTGGATTGGATGGGGTGGGGTTGGATGCAGAGTTGTGGGTTGTGTGACTTTCTTTTGATGCAATCAGCTCTGTAGTCAATGTATAGGTCCTTTTCTCCATTGTCTAGACAGTTTTAGAGTTCTGTGCGGAGTTCACAGGAGCGGATTCTTTGCAGTATGGATAAGTCTGGTCTTGAGCGAAGTTTTTTGTGGTTGGGATTGGTTTTCACAATGGCATTTATTGTATGAATGAATATGCGTTTGCTGGAGTCATTTTTGCATACAACTTTAAAAAATCTTGGGGTCACAGAGCCATCATTGTATTTGTACCCAGAGCCATCTCTGGTTATTTGAATGATATCTTCAGGAGAGATGTTTGTTGTATTTGAGTTGCTTATGATATCATGAATTTTGGTGATGTCATCTGATTCATTGGTGTCTTCGAGACCAAATAAGATGGCATTTGGACGTTTCTGTTCACATTCCATGGTGTCTCTGATGAGTAAGGAGATATTATTTGTGGAATTATTTGAAGGGATAGTAATTGTTTGTGGCTGTGGTTTGGTGGTGATTTTTGGTTGTAGTTGTGATTGTAGTTGAGGTAGTGGTTGTGGTTGTTGTGGGATTTGATTTTGAGCTAATAGGTACTCACTTATCTGTGCTGTATTTTTTTTTCAAGACAAATTAGGCTTGCTTATATAGTTGTTTCAAAACATGTTGCTAAGCATTCTTCTATTGAGTGAATGAGTGATTCTATGCTTTCAACTCTGTCAGGTAGGGTACTCAGTTTGTTTAGCTTAGGAGAACATGATGGACATAGATAAAAGAATGTATCTAAGTTTTTAACCATATCAGCTAGGCTTTTGTTTGTGTTTAAGCAGGCAGGGTGGGCTAGATTATCGCATAGGCAGCATTTGATGTAAATTTCACTTTCATTGATGGTTTCAAGACATTTGAAACATGTGCAGGAGTCTGGGAGGCCATTGGTAGAGATATTTTTCTTTTGTTTTGGTTTGGAGTTTTTGGCTGGCATGGTCAATAGCAATAGTACAGTAATCAATTACAATAGCTAGTTAATGTGATAGGTAGACAGTTACTTAATGAATGTTGGTAATTAATAAATGTTAATTGATATGTTAGAGAACAAATCAAAAGTAAGGTTGCTTATTACTAAAAATCAATCAATCAATTGGTTATTCAAATTACTCTAATCAAATAATTTTGCTAAGCAACAAACAACCTAATTTATTATATTACATTATATTTATTTTATTATATTACTAAACACATTGGTCAATTAAATTTACTAAATCACTGATTTTACTAATCAGATATTCAGTAATTACACTATATGCACTAAACATTCAATCATACTAAGCAATAAAAACAATAAATCAATTGATCATTTGATAAAAATTAATTATTTTAAAGAAATTGATTTTTTTGAGATAATGAAAGTAATGAAGTAGTATGAAGTAGTATTGAGAGTTGTTAAGTAAAGGGTTATTGCTTTGCTTTGTTTTGCTTAGCTGTTGCGGATATCTGAGAATAGGTTTATAACCCCTAATAAACTGGCAGGAGGTCTCTTTTCCTGGACTGTTTGAAAACAATCAATGAGCAAGGGTTTACACTCTCTTTCTTGTTTTGTAATTTGAGTTTTTGAGATAGTAAAGATATAAAGATGTTGAAGGGATGGGATCTCTGGCCCCTTCTTCAGCAGAGAAAAAACAGAACAATTAACTGGGAGGCAACAGGATACTTTTCGTTTTGTTTTCCCTTGATGAATGGGATTTCTGGCCCACTCCTAGTTAATTTAAATGCACTTTCAAAGTTTGTTGCTTTTAAGAGAAAGAGAAAGAAAGATAGTCTTGCACTGGCAATTTGAACAGTTTATATTTTTACTATGTAGACTCGGATTTGTATTGAGCATTCACTCCTGGCTTCAATATACTTCTGCTTCTATCACAGGAAATAAAATAAAATTAAAATAAAATAAAATAAAATAAAAGTTTCTGAAGAATGAGGTGAGTAAACATTATTCTGGCTTTCTATCACCAAAGTCATTTGTTAAAACATTTTGAAGAAAGGTGCTGTTGCAAGTCAGTTTTCCAGCATCCTAGGCAAAACAAACAAACAAACAAAAAAGGCTGGAAGTGCAGACAGGAAAAAAAATCCACAAACCTATGATTATTCTGAGGATCCTAAACAGAGATATTTTAAATTCTATTTATATTTCAGGGAATAGACAAGCCTTTAATGTGTTTTATTTTTTCATTATTTATTTATTTTATCAAGTGATTATAAGATAACAGGTATAAGTATAAACATAGTTATGAATACATGAAATGGATACATATAAGAAAAATAAAAAGAAACAATAGCACAGGGACGGTAGGCATGTTGGTATGCTTATGCACGCTCCCAACAGACCTCTTAGGAAAGGGGTGAGGTCAATAGTAGAAAGTCTAAGGTTAAAGTTTTTGGGGTTTGGCGAAGAAACCACAGAGTCAGGTAGAGTATTCCAGACATTGACCACTCTGTTGCTGAAATCGTATTTCCTGCAATCAAGTTTGGTACGGTTTACCTTGAGTTTGTATCTATTGTTTGCTCTTGTGTTGTTTTGGTTGAAGCTGAAGTATTCATTGACAGGTAGGACATTGCAATGTATGATTTTATATAGTATACTTAGATCGGACTGAAGGCGGCGTAGTTCTAAGTTTTCTAGGTCTAGAATTTCGAATCTGATGGCATAAGGTATTTTGCAACAAGTGGAGGAGTGGAATCTTGTGAAATATTTCTGGACTTTCTCAACTGTGTTAATATCAGATACGTAATGTGGGTTCCAGGCTGATGAGCTATATTCAAGTATTGGTCTAGCAAATGTTTTATCTGCTCTAGTTTTTAGTGTAATATTACCAGAGAGAAAGCTACGTAAGATTAAGTTAACAACTCTTAACACCTTTTTGGCTATGTAGTTACAGTGGGCTCTAGCACTTAGGTCATTTGAGATGAGTACTCCAAGATCATTGACAGAGTTTGGATCGTCAACAAGGTCTTGACTATTTATCCTGTATTTTATTTTCCGGGTTTTTTTGCCAATATGTAGGACAGAGCATTTATTTGTTGAGATTTGAAGTTGCCATTTGTTTGACCATTCTGATACATAGTCAAGGTCTTTTTGAAGGGTAGCAGTATTGTTGGTGGTGTTGAATAGCTTTACATCATCGGTGAAGAAAACGCAGTTGCTCTTAATATGATCACAGAGGTTGTTTATGTAGAGTATGAAGAGAGTTGGTCCTAGAACACTGCCTTGGGGGACACCACTGTTGACAGGTACAGAATTTGATAGGACGCTCCCAATTTTGACCATTTGTTGCCTGTTTCTCTGATTTGTTGCTTGTGGTCTCTGATGAGTAAGGGGATATCATTTGTGGAATTATTTGATGCGATAGTAATTATTTGTGGCTGTGGTTTGGTGGTTACTTTTGGTTGTAGTTGTGATTGTAGTTGAGGTAGGAGTTGTGGTAGTGGTTTTTGAGTTGGGATTTGATTTTGAGCTGATAGGTATTTGCTTATCTGGGTTTTTTTTTCAAGAGAGGTTAGGCTTGCTTGCATAGTTGTTTCAAAATGTGTTGCTAAGCGTTCTATCGTGTGAACGAGTGATTCTATGCTATCAACTCTGTCAGGCAGGGTACTTAGTTTGTTTGGCTTAGGAAAATATGATGAACATAGAGAAGGGAATGTATCTGATGTTTTTAGGAGATCAGCTAGGTTTTTGTAATGCATTTGTTCATTCATGGCCTCACTGTTGTCAACAACACTTATTTATTATTTATTTATTGTACAGCACATTCATATCAGATTTTACAGATTTCCTGGCTACGACAAATGAAGCAAAATATTATATCTATAATCTAGACATATGCTTATAATTTTTAGATTTTATTCTTCATATTGTGTATTTTTATCCCTTGTGTTTTTATCAGAATGTATCAACAAATTACTTCTTTCTAATAATTCATAGAAATAAGACTACATAAATTAATACTTTTCCTATATGCCTCTAGAGAGCAGAGATGATTAGAATGACAGCCTGAATTTAGAAAATCCACCTGGCTAATATTAGCTAGGGCTGATCCTATCCTTAGTCAGGTTGTCCCAGATGTACAGATAGCAACTTAAGCACTTATCAAATGTATATAGTTCCCATTCACAAATGTGACACTGGGTGGCATACAGTAAAAATAAAACAATAAAAATGCATCTTAAACATCCATTATAAACAATAAAACATGGGGGGGGGTTTAAAAACCTCATACTTCATAAAATAGTACATTGTGTTCTCACATTTTCCAAGGGACCTCGAAGCTTTCTAGAAAGCTGTGTATTGAGTAGTTTCTTGAAGGGCAATAGAGCCAAAACCAGTTTCATGGGGATGAGGGTGATATTGCAAAGGATGGGTGCCAGGGGTGGGATTCTACCGGTTTGGACCGGTTTGGGTGAACTGGATGTTAAAGTAACAGCTGGTTCACCGAACTGCTATTTCAAACAACCAGATGGCCTCATCCCTTCCATCCCTCCCCTCCCAGGAGTCTCATTTTTGATGGAGGTAAGTGCAAGATCTGCGCAGAGGCTCTGGGCAGGGGGGGAAATGGGCCTTCTGGAAATGGGCCTGTTTCTGGCTTCTGGAGGGCTTCCAGATGCCGGGGGAGGCTGTTTTCACCCTCCTAGACACAGGGGAGGCCTCTGGACCCTTGGGAGAGTGAAAAACAGCCTTCCCAGAAAAACTGGAAGTGGCAAAACGGGCCTATATCCAGCTTCCAGTGGGTCTCCAGAGGCCAGGGAGGCTGTTTTCGCCCTCCCAGGCCCAAGGGAGACCTCTGGATCCTTGGGAGGGCAAAAATGGCCCCTCCCAGGTTCTGGAGGCCCATCGGAAGCCAGAAATAGGAAGTTCTGGTAGGCCACTCCCACCATGGCCACGCCCACCCAGCATAGACAGCGAACCAGTTGCTGGGGGTTTTGAATCTCACCCATGTAGCACAAAAAGGCTCACCTCCCATCATGTAAAATCTTAATAGACAGGGCACACAACATGCCCATGTTGATAAGGTGGAAAGATGTAATTGGGGATTGTTTCCTTTTCTCCCTCAAACTATTGTTTTATTCTTAAGGAGAGGGAGGAAGTGTTTAACATAATTTGAACAAAGAGAAAAAGGTTTAGGATAATGTTTCTGCCTCCCATCTCTACAAGTTTCATTTACTTTGATGGAACTGCCCTGTTACAAAAATATGTGCAAAAGTTTCCAAATTGTTCTCAATTCTTCTAACTATTGTTGGGGAAAAAAGAATAGGATTCCCTCTGGGGTGAATCCTTGGGTCTTAGGGATCTCCACAAGCTTTCACTGCAATTCTAGGGCAACTTCAGAATTTGCGACCGGAGTAACTTTTCATTGGACAGTAAACATTTGGTGGAAACATATTCTTTAAATCATTGAATGAAATCTAAATTCAATCCAATTTATTTTGTGCTTTGGCTGTGTCTTCTATAGCAAGGGTCTCCAACCCCTGGTCCATGGACTGGCACCATGCCATGACAGATAGATAGAATTCTTTTTTTTATTGGCCAAGTATGATTGGATACACAAGGAATTTGTCTTGGTGCAAATGCTCTTGGTGTACATAAAAGAAAAGATACATTCATCAAGAGTCAAGAATCATAAGGTACAACACTTAATGATAGTCATAGGGTACAATAAGCCATCAAATCATACTAGGAAACAGTCAATATAAACCGACAAAGTTACAGTTATACAGTCACAAGTGAGAGGGGTTGGGTGATAAGGAGTGATGAGAACATTAATAGTAATAGTAGTGCAGACTTTGGAAATAGTTGGGCAGTGTTGAGGGAATTATTTCTTTAGCAGAGTGATGGCATTCGGGGAAAATGCTGTCCTTGTGTCTAGTTGTTCTGGCATCATTTTGAGGGCAGGAGTTGGAACAGTTTATGTCCGGGATGTGAGGGGTCTGTAAATATTTTCACATCCCTCTTTTTGACTCGTGCAGTATACGGGTCCTCGACTGAAGGCAGGTTGGTAGTAATTATTTTTTCTGCAGTCCTAATTACTCTCTAGGGTCTGTATCTGTCCCGTTGGGTTGCAGAACCAGTTATAGAGGCACAGATGATAGACTCAATAATTCCTCTGTAGAACTTTATCAGCAGCTCCTTGGGCAGTTTGAGCTTTTTGAGTTGGCGTAGAAAGAACATTCTTTGTTGTGCTTTTTTGATGACATACCAGAAATCAGGTCACACAAACAAGTGAAGCCCCATTTGCGAGATGCAGGCAGTACACGAAACCATTTCCCTTCAGTCCGCAGAAAAATCTCTCTTCATCAAGCAGGGGTGGGATGCTACCAGTTCGGCCTGGTTCTATAGAACCAGTAGCCCTGAAGATCAGCAGACACTGAACTGGTTCAGTGCAACAATCTTTTGATTGTTTGTTTTGCCCACCCGCCCTCCCAGACTCTTGGCTGTCCTTTATTTTCTGCTTTTTCAACCTTAGCTGCTTTGCACAGCACAGCTGAGGTTGAAAAAGCAGGAAAGAAGAGTTTTTCCCATGCACAGCGTTTGTCAGCTGTCCAGGCGGCATAGCTCTTGGTTTTTTTTGAAAAGTTATACATACACGTGTAGCGCAAATCGCACTCTCACCAAACTAGTAGTAACACTGGTTAAATCCCACCCCTGTCACCAAGCCATGCCATGCCCACCAAGTCACGCCCACAGAACCGGTAATAAAAAATTTTTTTGAATCCTACCACTGAATCAAAGTCCTGCTATCATTCTACATACAGATGCCATATAATCCTTTTTGACAAAACTTCCTGCAGATGCCCCTGGTTTGTCCCCAAATGTTCCCTCAGCCTGTGGGCCATGGAATTTTGTCGATCAGATGCAGTGAAACACCATCTGGATTTTCTCTACCACTTCATGTCCCTCATGATATAGAGTGCTCAGCTTCCTATATGGCATCCTATGACAAAATACAGAGGCATCTGCAAGGGGAAATCTTCATTTGACACACCAACCCCAACACCCCTGAGAGGAAAATAAAGGAGGGAACATAATCATTACAAACATTTATCAGGGTATGAATGCCTTAAGACAGTTAAAATCTAGAAGGCTTGGGGTAGGTAGACAAATAAAATATATTTCAGGAACATTGCGCCTGTCTGACAGGCTAAAAAAAAACCACCCATCTTAATTTTTAAATAATTAGTTCTTTTTTCATTTTTAAGACATGAACATCTGCAAATCAGAAGTCTTACATGACAGGCAAAGTCAACCTCTCTGTTTACCTTCAAAGCAAAAGAACAGATGCTCTATTACCATTACCGTGCTCCAGCATTTGGAACACATTATTGGCAGCGGACTTCTCCTGGATTGAAAAATACAACTGAGGAAAGCTAATGCAGAATGACAGAATGAAAAAAGTGCCATATGAACAAAACTGTTGAAGTGTAAAAGTTGCATATTAATGGGCAGACATGTTTCTTTTTTTAAAGAGTTGTTGAAAGTATCCTCTTCGTCAACATCCTGAATCAGTCTACTTCAAGATGGTCTCCTCAGTGAAGGTTATTAATTTAATTTATTAGATTTGTAAGGCCACCCAATTTAGAAGAATTTCTAGAGGTATATAGATTTTAAGGGCTTTTTAAAATAAGGGAAGAGTGAAATCTGTGCAGGAGATAGGAAAAGTGACAGAGAAGGCCTTGTTCCTGGATTGTAGGCCTGGTAATGGGTTATAATCTACCACAATGGTCTAATGTAGATTACTGAATAGACTTTCCAATCTATTATTTAGTTATTATTATCTACTATTTAGTAGAGTATTGAGTGAAGTTGCAATATATTTATAATACAAAAGCATACACATTTTACCTTTTTATATTAACCATTGTTGGTTATACCATGGTTGGCTAGTCCCCATCTTATGGGTTGCTTTTCTATGATGCATAGCCAAGCACATTTTAGACAGCCATGTTATATACAAATGCAGACACATACAGACACACACACACACACACACACACAGGTTGGACTAGATGACCTCTAATGTCCCTTCCAACTTTGTTATTCTATGTCTATGATAAAATTGTATACCTCCACAGAGTCTCTCTGTGAGTGAGATGGGTGGTCCCCAGGTTTGATACATAAATAAATAACATAAATAAATAATAAAAGCATTTTTTAAAAATAAATGTGGATTTAGAACAAGAACGTCTGCCTTACATGATCAATTTATTGAAAAATATGGAAGTTTGGGTCCATGGAAGGCATCTTGACAAGATACACTCAAAATTGATATCACTTCTCCACTTTTTATTAACATAGTTAATGGAATGTGTACAAATGGTAACAAGTTACTTCTAATCAAGTGTGAAAATAATTTTGGAAAATGGGTGTTGAGGTATTCCCCGTTAGGAGAATGAGTGCACTCAGGGAAACGTAGTGAGAGTAATGTTGAGTAACACACAACCAGCATACAGATACACTGAATAGTAAAATGTAGGTTTTACTTCCAGTAAATAGGTAAACAAAGTCCAACAAACAGTCCAAATCATACATGGTTAAAGCAGTTAGTATCAGTCCAGGGATAATCCAAAAACGAAGTCAAGTATCATAAACAGAGTTCAGTAAATGGAGTTTGCTAACAGTTGCAAAACTCACAGCAATCCAAGCAGAACAACGATCAGGCAAAAGGCAAAAGGGAAATGCAAGAAGAAAGAAACCAGGTTTCTGGCTCTATCTTATGGCCGTTGGAGGAACCTCAGCCAATATCACACTTACAGCATTCTCTTAAAGATACAGTATTAAATTACTATCCTGGTTTATATATTTCCAAGCCAACTGTTAGGTGACTCTCATTCCTAACAATGGGTTAGGGAACTTTGGGACAAAAGATGGAGATTGGAAACTATAGAGGGGGAAAAGATCTGGAATGACATTTTATATTTCATCCAATAGATAAATAGAAATATAGCAATAGAAAGAAATATAGCATTCAGTTGCTGTTCTTTTCTCCTATTTTGATGATTTCTAAACAGGATATCAGTTTAAAGTCCATATCTGGTCATTGTGTGCTTATCTTAAAAATGAATTAAGTATAATAAAAATCAATATCTTGTCTTTCACTTATGACTGGTTGCTTAGCAAGATTATGGTGGACTGAGGAAAAGGAGCTATAACCTAGATTCAAAGCTCAGTAGCCCAGGTCTCCCTACAGTCATGTGACTGCATCTATAGTGCCCATCAACTGACCCACATGTAATGTTCTTTGCAGCTTCCGCCTGTCATGTAACTGCAATACATTATTTTTTTCTAGAAACCAGTGTTTAAACACCCCATAGCAAACAATAGGTTAATTTAATGACCATAGTGTTTGCTTAACAACCACGACATTTGCTTTACAACTGTAGTGTTCACTTAACAGCAATAACACTTAGACTGATATACACTTCAACATGCTTTCCAGCCCTCTCTAAATGGTTTACAAAGTCAGCATATGGCCCCCAACTACCTGGGTTCTCCTTTTACCAACTTTGGAAGGATGGAAGGCTGAGTCAAACTTGAGCTGATCAGGATCAAACTAAGGGCAGTGAGCAGAGTTTGCCAGAATTCTAACCACTGAACCACCCAGGCTCCTAATCTGTAAAAAGAGAATAATCAAATCATTAATGTAGTGATCTGTGTTACAACCGTAATAAGTTATATCCAAAATTGCAGGATCAGTTATGACGGCAAGTTTTAGTATTACTAAAATACTAGTATTACTATGAGCAATTAAAATCTAGAAACTCATTATTTCTGAATGTCTCAAGCATTGCATATTTTTATACGTGAGGGTTAAATATACAATAGGTTTGTTCAAAACAGAAAATCTTAGTCCAGCATGTGCTTGGATGAGGAGTCAAAGAGAGTCAAGGGCTGAAATTAGTGAATCAGATGGGAAAAAAATAGGTATTTTTTCTTATCTTCTTATAGGAGCGTCCAGTGAAGATGCATTGTAGGAAATTCAGGACAAGTTAAAGGACAAGTTCAGGACAAGTTAAAGCACAGAAAAATGCAGATAGTCCTCAATTTACAATCTTTCATTTAGCAGCCATTCAAAGGCAGTGCTGAAAAAAGTGACTTATGACTGGTCCTTTCTCTTAGATCCATTGCAGCATTCTTGCAGTTACATAACCCAAATTCAGGCATTTGAATTTGTGATGGTTGCAGAAGTAATGAGGCTTCCGTGATTGCCATTTGTGATTTACCAACCAGCTTCCAACAAACAAAATCAACAGGGAAGCCAGATTCACTTAATAGCAATAGCACTTAGACTTATATACCACTTCATAGTGCTTTACAGTCCTCTCTAAACAGTTTACAGAGTCAGCACATTGCCCCCAACAATCTGAATCCTCATTTTACCCACCTCGGAAAGATGGAAGGCTGAGTCAACCTTGAGCCTGGTGAGATTTGAACTGCCAAATTGCAGGCAGCTAGCAGTCAGCACAAATAGGCTGCAGTACTTCATTCTAACCACTGTACCACCATGGCTCATGCTTTATTTTATGTTTTGGTACCCTAACCCTAATCCTAACAACATAGAAAGCAGGTAATAAAATCAAGCATAACTCACTTAACTGTCTCATTTAATAACAGAAGTTCCAATTGAAATTGTGGTCATAAATTGAGTACTACCTGTATTAGGGAGCTTGTTGCCACAAAACTGAGTTTGGAGAAGCTTCTCAGTTCAAAATATCTTTCCCTACTAGACTGACATAAGGATTTTGCTATTGCAAAAAACTCTGGCTGTTTCCCATCATTTCTATCTCAAAATAGAGTTGCTTTTGCTTTGTGAGGTGGTTTTAGTAAACATGAGTGGTTCCTCCTTCAGAGCAGGATTTTGAATTTTTTAGTATGACAACTATCAACATACGATCAGAAATCCTCTTGCAGAGTTAAAAGTACCCCTCCTCCAGCATATTTTGAAAAAGAAACTATTTTATTTTCCCTCGAAACTAGAAATCTAAACTTTGCCCCTTAAATCCTCTTTCAACACATTCCTTTTTTGCAAATGTAAACATTTAACCTATTCGATGCTTATCATTAATTCTTTAATCATCTTTCTATTATAGCTCAATCTAATCGTACCATTTTCTCCAAATCCTCAGAGAGTCCTCTTTCTCTTGTAACATCAGGGTTAATTTATCCATCTCCGCGCAAGTCATTATTTTTGGATAACCAATTCATCTGGTGGTGTGTTTTTATGTTTCCGACATTGGGCGTAGGCAATTCTAGCTGCCATTAAGTTATATAATATTACATATTTTATATCTCTCCCATATTTCTTTCTAAATATCCCCAGCAAAAATAATTCTGGTTTCAATTCTATTTGTTCCTTAGTAATCTTTTGCCACCACTTTTTAATTTTTAACCAATATTTTTGAGTCTCTGGGCAAGACCACCACATGTGATAAAATGCACCTTCTTTCTTCTTGCACTTCCAACAAGCCAGATTCATGTTGTGGTATATCTTCGCCAATCTTGAGGGGGACAGGTACCATCTATAGAACATCTTATAAATATTCTCTTTGTATACAGCCGATTTTGTTAATTTATAATTTTGACTCCAAATGCCTCTCCATTTTATCAAATTTATGCTATGTCCAATATTTTGTGCCCTGGCTATAATGCACAAAATAGAAGTATGGGAGATGAATGTCACAAACTGTCAATGTCAAGATGTGTATAAGCTTTGTTTGTTTTTAAAAGATATAAAATATTAGTAAAGTTTAAAAAAAACACATTCCTTTTTAAAAAATGAAAAGTCGTATTTCAGATTTAGCTATGTAACAATCCCTAAAGATGCATTAAAGCAAGATATGGATCACATAATTTAAATGATTACAGTGTCCTAATTTTTAGCAAATAAACCTTCTCAATCTATATTTCATTCAGTGAAAAACAGGCATGCAATATTCCAGGGAATATTTACACCCTCCTGGAAGATAATTAGAATCTGTCAGATAGATAGAAAAAGAGAGATAAAGATATCTAGCTAATGCCCATCACTTTGAAAAGTGAAATGGGCAAGGAAGAATGCTTTTTTAATTGTAGAGAACGCTGGTGGTAAAAATGGAATTACAGTTTATCTCTAACCACTCTGATCAAAGAGAGACTGCATCCCCTGTGGGATTTATTAAGTGACAGATGAGCCAAGCAGGGTTGGAGAAGAGGAGATACTGTCAGGACAAAAGGGTAGTCCTGGCAGCACAGCCAATTTGTTAGGAGAGCCACTATGGAATGGCAGTTCAGAGGGGGGAATATTTCATCTTTCATCACCAAAAAGCAGCAATAATGTGTATTTCCTTTATGTATCTATATCCATTAGGGAGATGGCCATCACTACCAAAAGTGACATGGCTGTTGAGAACAGTCATTATTGAGACTCTGGCGCAGAATTATGACATCATCAGGAGCAGCCCTTCATGACATGAGTACATGAGGAACCATTTTACCCCAACAGTATTGGCCCTCCCCCACTCTCTCCACCAGAAAGTGCATGCTGTGGATCCCATTGGTCAAAAACTTCAGTAGCTGGGGTCAGGGAGAAGAACCTTTTCTTCCATGGCTCCCACCTTCTGGAACCTCAAGATATTGCCCAAGTTGAGATCTTCCCCCACTTTCTTGACTTTATGAAAAGGCCCAAAACCTGGTTCTGCCAATTGGACTGAGGTCCCAATGGGGGTGTTCCATACTGGATGTGGCTAAGAAAATCCCACCTCCATTCTGCTCATGTACGGGGTCCTAGTTTTACCCAGTTTTTGTTAATTGTAATACTTTTAACATTTTAATTATGGTATATTCTTGTTTTCAATGGTGGTATAAACTGCCCAGAGTCCCTCAATAGTGAGAAAGATAAATGATAGATAAAAGTAAGGGAGTCCCTGAAGATTTTTCTCGGCTGGTCATTACTGACTTTACTGGGAAGTACTCTAGAGGTGGCATTCAGCAGGTATTGACCAGTTCCAGAGAATAGGTAGTGGAAATTTTGAGTAGTTTGGAGAACCAGCAAATACCATCTCTGACTGGCCCTGCCTCCATCTATTCTCTGCCTCCCAAATCCCAGCTGATTGGCTGGGTATTCTTTTGTTGCCCTGCACAGGAGCTGGAAAGCAGGTTAGTGGGATGGGGAGGGAATGGGACTTTGCAGTGATCTTCCCCCAGGAGTGGGGAGGGAATGGGGATTTTATAGTATCCTTCCCCTGCCATGCCCACCAAGCCTTGCCCACCAAGCCACACCCACATCCTCACCTCAGCTCCTGCCAACCTAGCAATGCGAAAACGAGCAAATGCGAGTAGATAAAGAGGTACCACTTTGGTAGGAAGGTAACAACACTCTGTGACGTCATGCTAGCCGCATGACTGCAGAAATTTCTTCAGACAGCGTGGGTTCAATGGCCTTGAAACAAAGATGACCAACCCCCCATAGTCAGCAACGGGTAGTGGAGTAAAATCTACAGGGATTCCATTTTTTTAACCTTGGGAAGAGAAGGGCTATTTCTATTTCTTACATTTCTAGAATTGTTCCATTGATAAACTAGTGAAAAGGCATGAAGATTGTTCCTTCTAGTTTCGTTAATATGTTTATTCCCCATCTATCTAAAAATGTTTCCCTTCTGATTAAAGTTACAGTTTTGTGGCAATTTTCAGGAGAGTTCTAGGGGCTCATTCAACATAGTGATCATGTTCCTCTTTCTTTGTTGTTTTCACTTGGGGAAAATGTGCATTTTAAAAAAAAGAAAAGAAAACAAACAAGTGAATTAATATTTCTTAAACTATTTAACCAATATAGTTACTGACTAGTTAGAAATATTTTCTAGGTGAATAGGAGGCTACCCTTTGACCTTCTCTGAGGATGTATGCAAGGGGATTAGAAACTTTAATTGCTTCCCAATTAGATTCCAGCCCAAACCCACATCCCATCCCATTTCACAACAAGGCGGGAGACAAGTTCATCAGGGTCCTCCATCTTAGATAACAATGTGGTTAATCTTTAATGCTGACTGGAGCCCGCATGACTCCAAAATGGTATTTCAGCAAGATATCTCCAGGCCAAAGAGTGTCACTCGATTATCAAGCAGAACCACATGTTCAGACAAGAATTCAACTAATCACATGCTCAGAATTGCCCTAAAAGCAGAATATAGATTGAAATTGCTATTTTCTTGCAGGCAATCTGGTATAGCCAGTCACAAGTAGATTAATTATTAAAGAGAGAAACACGGTTTTATAGTAAGAAACTGATCACCCCTTCCCCCTTTTAAGATCTTATAGATAGATGGCATTTACTTAAATCCACCCCCATCCCAATAATTTACTTTTCAAATGGGAGATTTTTCCTAGATTCATTAAGAATATAATGGTAGAAAGAGAAAAATTCTCCTGTTAATCTTCCGGTGGGTGGAATTAAATTAGGGCAATCTTCTGAAGGATTACTACACTAAAAAATCTTCCACTTAAGATTTGGAGCTCCTATTTTTCTTGTTGTCACAAATGGTAAATCCGCAGCTATATTTTCTGGCACTCCAATTAATGAGGCCATTGCTTTCCAGGAATCTTTAAGGTGTGTCAAATGTTAACTTTGGGAATTACACACTTTCATAATGATTGATACAAAAGAAATGGCAATACTGGCCAACAAGTTAAGACTACTGTTCATCAACATATTGCCATACACTTTGGGGAAGAAACCATGATGTTGGTGTGGGAATAACCCACCCCACCCCCCCAAAAAAATAGCAATTGGCACATTGTAATGAGTCTCTGCCTGCTCAAATTCCTGTAATCAACTTGTTCAAACTGAAAAAGCTGCTCAAATGGGCAACAAAATGTCTCAAAACAATGAGAAAATAATTTCCAGTTGCCATGACTCAACTTTTAACAGTTAGTGCTTGACTTATGACTACAATTGAGCCCAAAATTTATGTCACTAAGCTAAATGTTTGTTAAGTGAGTGTGCCCCATTTTATGATTTTTCTTGCCAGAATTGTTAAGTGAATCATTGCAGTTGTTCAGTTAATAACATGGTTGTAAATTTGCCAAGCATTCAAATTTTGATCACATGACAATAGGAATGCTGCAGTGGTCAAAAGTATGAAAAATAGCCCTAAAGCACTTTTTCCTATTCTGTTGTAACTTTGGACAGTCACTAAACAAACTGTTGTAAGTCAAGGAACATCTGTTAATATTCTGCCTAGAAAGAAGAGAGTTATGGTAATCACAAACCAAACTTGGTAGCATTTATATTACAGGAGTGGTGCCCCATTTGTACTGAAATAGCAGTGAGAATGAAAATACAGGTAATCTTCGACTTACGACTATAATAGAGCCTACCTGTTATGGTTGTAAGTCATGGTGATTGTAAAAAGGCTCATCATGTGACTGAGCCAATTTTATGCCTTTTTTTGCAGCAATCATTAAATATATCACCATGGTTGTTATGTGGATCCATGGTAATTGTTTACTATGAAGTATTAAAATTTCATTTTAATGTATGCTGATTTGTGTACGTTCAAAGTGTAATTCAAAGTAAGTTATTCTAATTCTTCTAAGTTGCTGAAAACCAGAAATAAATGACAGTTTTCAGCAAAAGCTTCGTAAATTAGGGTCATGTGATCATAGGATACTGTAAATGACTATAAATAAATATATGTTGCTTGCTGAGCACCTGAAATGCAAGTGTCTGTTAAAACTTCAGAAGTGAGTTGTAAGTTTCCTCGGGGGTGGGGGTGTGTGTTCCATTGTAACTTTGAATGATCAAGCAACCAATTATAAATCAACAACTACCCATATATTTTGTGTTAAATTTATGTTTTACCACAAAGAAATAAAGGGAGACTCACATAGGTCTATTTCAAGCTATTTAGCTCTCATCAGCTAGCCATACCCTTATGGGATTCGAACCCAGGCTGCTTACATAGATGTATTTTTTCTCTCCAGTGGGACTGGTCTATCAGGGCAACCTGGTGTACCCAATTATGGGATGGAGCATACTTTTTCTGTAAATTTAATAGTTTGTCACAAAAGCGACTGCCTGCAAAGGCAAAAACAGAAGCAGTATGCTCCATCCCATAATTGGGTAGACCAGGTTGCCCTGATAGACTGATCCACTGGAGGAAAAAACAGTTATCCATATACTTTTCTTACTGGGCTGTGGGTATGAAGATCCTTTTAAAGCTCACCACCAAGTTGCATATCAGCAGAGAATCTGAACCAGCAAGTGCTCTTTAGTTCTCAAACAGCTTCTGGAAGACCATGTCTGTTGTTGTTGTTGTTCATTCTCTAAGTCTGACTCTTCGTGACCCCATGGACCATGGCATGCTAGACCTTTCTGTCCTTCACTGTCTCCTTGAGCCTGCCCAAACTCATTCCTATTGCATTGATGATGTTATCTAACCATCTCATCCTCTGCTGTCCCCTTCTCCTTTTGCCTTCAATCTTTCCCAACATCAGGATCTTTTCCAAAGAGTCCTCTCATCTCATTTGATGTCCAAAGCATTTGAGCTTCAGGTTCAGTAGCTGTCCTTCTACAGAACAATCAGGGTTGACTGATTTCATCTCCTTGCAGTCTAAGGGACTTCTCCAACCCCATAATTCAAAAGCATCAAGTCTTCAGTGCTCAACCTTCCTTATTGTCCAGCTCTCACTGCCATATATTACTACTGGGAAAACCATAGCTTTGACTATAGGAATATTTTTCACCAAGGTGATTCCTCTGCTTTTTCATTTGCTGTCAAGGTTTGTCATGGCTTTCCTCCTAGAAAACAAGCATCATTTAATTTCATGGCTGCAGTAACCGTCTGGAGTGATCTTGGAGCTGTAGAAAATAAAATATACCACTGCTTCCATAGTTTACCCTTCTATTTGCCAGGAAGTGATGGGACCGGATGCTATGATCTTAGTTTTCTTAGTGTTGATGTTCAAGCCAATGACTCATTGCAGCAACAACTATAACATCTGAAAGAAGCAACGTGGGAAGAGTGTCCTTATGATTGGGGGATTTTATTGAAAAGTGGGAAGCCAAGGAAGCTGCACACTGCTGGAGAGAGGATTACAGAATGAAAGTCAGGACTCCCATACATGTCCCTTGGCACTGGGGACACGGCCCCTATAAGAACATCCCCAAAATCCTCTCTTCCTTTGAAGCCATTTCAAAAGCAAATTCTCTTTCATCAAATTGATGGTGGTAACAATGCAGAAAAGTGTTGCCAGCAGGCATTAATTCTGATGCAAATCTGAATTTAATCATATTACAGCACAACAGTGAAGGGCAAATTATCACCATTTACCTTTCAGCAACTTTTCACTTAATAGTTTTTTGTGTTTTGCCCTGAAATAACAACATGCTTTCTGAGTAAGATTGCTGGTACTGAGTTTTTAAACACAGATCTGGGTTTTTCAATCCCCATTGAGTTTCTAGTTTTTTATTTTATTTTATTTTACAATTTAATGAAATTTAATTTTTTCTACAAATTGCATTATATTGTATGCATATTGTGATATTTCATTTTAATATCATATCACTTAGAAACCAAAATTCTGGTCCCAATGTTGACCATTAACTGAGAACTAATTGTATACCAACCTGCCTTCCATTGAGGACCTGTATGCTGCATGAGTCAAAAAGAGGGCTGTGAAAATATCTACAGACCCCTCACATCCTGGAGATAAATTGTTTCAAGTTCTATCCTCAAAATGATGCTATAGGGTACTGCACACCACAACAACTAGACACAAGGATAGTTTCTCCCCCATGCCATCACTCTGCTAAATAACAGTTCCCACAACTGCCAAACTATTTAGTAAGACTGTATTACTATTATTTGTCTCATCCTTTCTATTTTCTATATATAAGTGTAAGTTTGTTGCTTGTATCTTTACAATTTATATTGGTTTTTTTTAGTTTCCTAGTATGATTTATGTTGATTGCTTATTTAGTATCCTATGACTATCACCAATTGTTGTATCTTATGATTCACGATGAATGTATTTTTATGATGACTATGATCATGATTTATCACTTATAGTTTTTATGTACACTGAGAGCTTATGCACTGAAGTGTGTGTGTCCAATCACACTTGGTCAATAAAGAATTCTACTCTATTCTATTCTGTTCTATTCTATTCTATTCTAATTCTATTCTATAATATTTTTGGCTTAAAACTAATTATTGTGTATTTTTGTGTCTGTTGGTTTTTGTTTTTTGTTTTTGTTTTAGGAAACCCACTAGCAATCATCCTTATGAGCCAACAGAAAGAAAAATGAAATGTGCTTTTTAAAAAATACAACCAAGGAAAAAGAAGAAAACCATAATATATGATACTACTTATATATTGCATACAGCACTTTCTAGGTGTTTTTCCCCTTTTCTTTGATAATGTATGTAGAGTTAGTCCTCAACTTATGACCACAATTGAGCCCAGGATTTTTATGTTGCTAATGAGAAATTTGTCAAGTGAGAATTGCTCCGCCCTCCAGAATTGCCCCATTTTATAACATTTCTTTCACTTAACAAACTTTCACGTTTGTTAAGTGAATCACTGCAGATGTTAAATTAGTAACATGGATGTTAAGGGGTGTTTGTCAGAAGATGCAAAAGATGATCACATTAATTCAGGACACTGTAACTGTCACAAATATGAGTCAGTTGTCAAGCATCCAAATATAAATCATGTGACCATGGGAATGCTGAAACTGTTGTAAGTGTGAAAAGTGATTGACATTTTTTTCAGTGATGTTGTAACTTTGAATGGTTACTAAATGAACTGTTGTAAGTCAAGGACTATCTGTATTTTTATTTTGAGATTTTTGTTTTGAGATATTTTTCTGACATTTTAAAGCAATAAAAGAATATATATTTTTTTAAAGGAAAGAAAACTGGAAAAAGGATATTAAATTCTAGTGGATTTTTGTGCATGAAAACATTTGTTAAAGATCTTACCAAAAGTTTATCTTTAAGAAACTATTGTACACTTTACCAAGTATTGCTTTTATTACAGACTGTATTTACAGTCTATGGATGAGCAAATATATCTAATATCAATTAGAACAGTAAGAAGTAAAGTATCCTTCATTAATAATACTATTTTTTTAAAAAAAAATCTTAAGAAGGACATCTATTTTCTTATGGCAAAATACTGCTTCTTTTTAAATGATTTATAAAAGATTCAACCATGCCCTGATCAGGCTTCAGGTCAACCCTAGATAAGTTTTATTAAAATATTCTAATCCTTATACATATGTGAATACTTAAGAAGTTATAAAGTGCTTTCTTATCTTGGCTGAAATAGAGTAGCATAGATTTTTAAAGTCTGAAAGATAGGTGTCTGATGAACAGCAACATTCAGCAATAACTTTGCAGCTTTCAATCAAAAACTGTGAAAGTTGAAATAAATAGAAAATAGAGTGAGATCTTTGAATTGATTCTCTCTGGCTAAACTTAGATATATTGTTTAATATATAAAATATCCTTTACATGGGCTAACAATCTTCACCAGTATTTTTTTAAACAAAATCTAGTGTATCACCAACTGATTTCAGCTTCCAACAAAATGATCTCATGTTATACAATTTTTCTGTACTCTTCTTTAAAAATATCGGTGAGCAATTTTCAGTTTTTCACACCTCGAGAGAAAAATGCATGCCAGAGGAATCGATACAGATAAGAGCAGTAAAATAAAATTGAAGTATAACTGGGTTGTTGTTGGGTTTTTTTTTTTTGTTTTTTTTTTTTTGCAGTCTCCTAGGATATTCAGCACCCAGCACCCCTCAAGGACACCAGACTGGGCAAAAGTAAATTATCCATAAAATATAGGAATACAGGGACTCTCCGTGCTGTTGAATTGTTCTGTTGCCAATGTGGATCAATAGCCATTTTGCGATGGCAGGAATAGATGAGGTCATTCTGTACTCACCTCTTATGATCATGAAACATGCATGTCTGGGCATGTTTTCTTGTTCCACTTTTCACATATGGATAGTCCTTGACTTAAGACCACAATTGAGCCAAGAATTTATGTTGTTGTGTGAGAAATTTATTAAGTATGTTTTGTCCCATTTTCTTGCCACAATTTGTTAAGTGAATCACTGCGGTTGTTAAAATGAGTAACACGATTGTTAAGTGAATTTGGATTCCCTGTTGACTTTGATTGTCAGATGGTTACAAAAGGTGATCACATGTCCCTGGGAAAATACAACCATCATAAATATGAAGCAGTTGCCAATCTTCTGAATGTAAATCACTTGACCATGGGAAAGCTCATAAATGTGAAAAATAATCATGTCACTTTGGTCAGTGCCATTGTAACTTTGAATGATCACTAAATGAACTGTTGTAAGTTGAAGGCTACCTGTACTCTTTCCCTGTTTCTTATGCCTGTTAGTTTTGACTCCTTCAAAGAGGCAGGAACACCTCTTTAGCTGAGTCACTCTCTAAGATCTTCTACAGCTGAGATTTTGCTGAATCAAAACTTGGCAGAAGGGTTTATTGATTTGGGTTTCTTTTTAATCGCTGTTTTTCTTTCCCCAAGCTATCTAATTTTCCACTAGGTTAAGTTTTTTTTTCTTTCAAAAATAAGTCCATGAATGTATCATTTAATCAGTTCTGCAAATATTTAAAGTATTAGGGATTCACTCCCCTTTATCCATGGAAAAAGGGATTTGCCCTCTATCATTCGAGGTGAAAAAGTTTTATCCCTTCACAGCTTCAACAATTGGTAAGAAATGATGAAATGACACATAGCTGGACTTACTAAGAAGAAAGAAGAAACAGTGGAAAGGTAGGTAACTGAGGGTGGAAAAAATGGTAATTTTTTTTTTAAAAAAATCTGTTTTGAACAAGCAACATTTTATAATTTAGACAAGTCTTACAACTATTACAGAATTAAGATATGACAGACAAACAGAAGGGAAACAGATTTTTATTTTGTGCATGTATGCATCTTTAATTTTGTATATATACATTTAACTTTGCATATGTTTATGCGCTAGCATATAAGCACAGCAATTGATACATACCTTGGCCAACAGATCTCAATGGAAAGTGATACAATAAAGGAAACTGAATGGCGTATTAAATGTGGTTGGCAAGCATTTGGCAAGGTAAGCATAATTTTCAAAAAAACCTTCCCCTATGCCTGAAGATAAAAGTTTTCCATCAGTGTGTGCTACCTGTTCTAACATATGGCAGTGAAACATGGACACTAACCTCACAATTGATACACAAGCTACGAATGGTGCAAAGAATCTTGGAAAGATACATGCCTAGCATCACAAGATAAGATTCAAAGATCTGCACATGGATGAGAGAACAAACAAAAATATACAATATCATCAAGAAAGTAAAATTGCAATGGAAATGGACTGGTCACAAAGCAAGAAGAACTGATGGCAGGTAGACCAAGACAGTCATAGAATGGATCCCACTTGATTAAAAGCATCCATGAGAGAGACCCAAAATAAGATGGATCTACGACATCAGCAAGTACTGCAGGCCTAGTTGGCAAAAGAAAGTTCAGAACCATATTGGTTGGAAGCATGTGGAAGAAGTCTTCATCTGCAGTAGATAGACAATGGCTAAAATGATGATGATGAATAAACATAATATTACTATCAGATTTTATCTTGAGAGATTACTTTGTCTGCTCAAGGTGGCAAATGTATTTAATGCTCCTCCCACTTATTTTTTTCCACAACAACAATCCTGTGAGATGGTTGGACTGAGAAAGAATAGTGGCCAAAGACATCCAGTTGGTTGTCCAACCTAAGGTGGGACTAGGATTGTGATGGTGAATCTATGGCATGTGTGCCACAGGTGGCATGCAGAGCCATTTGTGTGGACACGAGCAGGGGTGGGATTCAAATTTTTAAAAACTGGTTCTGTGGGTGTGACCTAATTTGTGGATGTGGCTTGGTGTTCATGTGACTGGGTGGGCATGGCTTGCATGTAAATATTATAACTCTCAACACACCATGTATGTAAATATTGAATTTTTTTATTAAAAAAGAGCAACTTTTACCCCAAAGCAGGCAAAGCAGGTAGGCAGATTGAGTTGCTCACAGAATCACAGATTAACTCAGAGATCTATCTATCTGCAATCAGCTATCTGAGTCTGTCACATAAAATTTGCTTGCAAGCAAAATCATAAAATTTGCTAGCAAGAAAACTCACAAAATTAACTCACAACACACCATGTATGTAAATATTGATTTTTTTATAATTTAAAAAAATCTTTTACCCCAAAGCAGGCAGGCAGTTTTAGTTTCTCACAGAATCACAGATTAATTTAGAGATCTATCTATCTGCAATCGGCTACTTGAGTCTGCACTCAAAAGCTTCAGTCCTAAGGAAGGTTCGACTCTACTTTTAGATTAGCTAGAAGGCAAGAAATCCAAGGATTTCCTGCTTTCTAGCTAATCTAAATCTCCTGGCAGAGCAGAACAGCAAATGGTCGGGGGCAGGGGGAGGAAAAATAGCAACTTACCAAACCAGGCAAGTTGGATGGCTCGCATGCCAGATAAGGAGTGAGGGGGAGGGGAGGGGCCAGCCAGTAGAGCAATTTGCCGGTTCTCCAAACTGGGGACAATTGTGTGTGCAGCGTTTGCAAGAAATCATCAGCTGTGCTGCATGGACAGCTGACAAGCACTGCACTCCAGTGTGCAGCATTTGAAAATTGTTTCCTGCTTTTTCAATGTCAGCTGGGAGGCACACAGTGCAGGTAAGTGGGCGGTGGTAAGGGGGATCGCACGTGTATGCACAGGGGGCATGGGGAGGCACAGGAGCCAAAAAAGGTTAGCCACCATTGGACTAGGAGATATAGTTTCCCAGTTTATAGGTCAACACTTTATCCACTAGATCAAACTGGCTGTCATAAAAGGATAGATAGATAGATAGATAGATAGATAAATAGATAGAGATAGATAGATGATAGATAGATAGATAGATAGATAGATAGATAGATAGATAGATAGATAGATAGATAGATAGATAGATAGATAGATAGATAGATAGATAGATAGATAGATGGAGATAGATGATAGATAGATAGATAGATAGATAGATAGATAGATAGATAGATAGATAGATAGATAGATAGATGATAGATAGATAGATAGATAGATAGATAGATAGATAGATAGATAGATAGATAGATAGATAGATAGATAGATAGATAGATAGATACCGTGTTTCTCACAAAATAAGGCCAGGCCTTATTTTTTTTGACCCCCCAAAAAACGGCTAGGCCGTCTTTTCGGGGGTGACTTAATTCCCCCCCCTTGCATCCTCGGGAGGGTGGGCAGTGACAGCTTGGATGTTGACCTCGGCGTTGGTGGGGCACTTCGTATCGGGAGACCTTCCACCATCGTTGCTTTCCCTTCTCCCTTGCTGCCGCGGCGTTTAGAGCAATGCTGTGGCATTTGGCGCAGCCATGTGCGGCCAGCCAAAGCTCCTCCCTGCAACTGGAGCCCAGCGGAGACACTTGCTTCAGGCGCTCCTGTCACCGCCTTCTCTTTGCCTTTGAAGGTAAAGCCAATTATTTTAAAAACGACACCCTATTACAACAAAGACTCCCCTGCCCGAGAGGGCAGCCCAACCCCACGTGGGGAGGCAAATCTCCCAGGGCTGCAGCGCAGGATCGGCCCACCTCAGGAGAAGCACCCAGCTGCCATCCCTGCCTGGCGCCAGGCAGAGCGCGAAGAGCTTCGCCTGGGGCTCACAGCGCAGCTGACAGGTGGGCCCTCCTTCCCGGCAGCATAGCTCTCACCAAGGCAGCAAGCGCCTCCCTGCTGGACCCTCCGTTCATCCTGCCAGGGCCGCGCCAGAGCCATGCGGGCTGGGCAGAGCCAGGAAAGTAAGCCACGGGTGCGCGCCCGCCTGCCAAGCAAAAGAGCCGGGCTGACCTGAGCTTGGCTTACTTCCCAAGTCCCTCCAGCACGAACCCGAAGGGGCTACCGGGAGAGGCTGCCCGAGGCAGTGATAGCGCCCACCCATCCGCAGACAGGGAGGCAAGGTGATGGCAGCGCTGCTTCCCTGGCCGGCGGAGAGAGCCCAAAGCCGCTCGTCCTTTCCACCCCTCGCCCAGCCTGTCCCCGTCCCCACGCATCTCCAAATGCGCCGGCAGCTCCAAACACTGCAGCGGAATGGGCATCAGGCAGAGGCACTGACTCGGTGGGGCTCAGCTCGGAGGAGGACACGGCACAGGCCACGCCTTGCCTCCCTGTCCACGGATGGGTGGGCACTATCACTGCCTCGGGCAGCCTCTCCCGGTGGCCCCTTCGGGTTTGGGCTGGAGGGACTTGGGAAGGAAGCCAAGCTTGGGTCGGCCCGGCTCTTTTGCTTGGCAGGCGGGCGCCCACCCACGGCTTGCTTTCCCGGCTCTGCCCAGCCCGCACAGCTCTGGCGTGGCCCTGATGGGATGAGCAGAGGGTCCAACGGGGAGGTGCTCACTACCTTGGTGAGAGGTCTGCCACCAGGCAGGAGGGCCCACCTGTCAGCTGCTCTGGGCGCCCCAGGAAAAACTCTTCGCACTCTGCCCAGCGCCAGGCAGGGATGGCGGCTGGGTGTTTCTCCCGGGGTGGGCCAATCCTGCGCTGCGGACCTGGGAGATTCACCTCCCCATGTGGGGTTGGTCTGCCCTCTCGGGCAGGGGAGGCTTTGTCATACCGGTAGTAGGGTGTCATTGGCTTTGCCTTTGAAGGCGAAGGGAAGGCAGCAACATGAGCGCCTGAAGCCGAGTGTCTCCACCAGGCTCCGGTTGCAGGGAGGCCCTGGCTAGCTGTGTATGGCTGCGCCAAATGCCGCAGAGTTGCTCTAAACGCCACAGCAGCAAGGGAGAAGGGAAAGCAATGGTGGAGGAAGGTCTCCTGATACGAAGTGCCCCACCAACGCCAAAGTCAATGCAGGCAGCACCATATCCGGGTATGCAACAAAAGTACTTCCTAATGGTAAGCCCCTCCCCCTGCCATTCCCCCCCATTTCGCATGTTTAATATAGGCCTTAACTTGGGGGAGGGGCTTATGCCGATAAAACATGCGGGGCCTTCCTATTGGTGGAGGCCGTATTGTTGGAGAAACACGGTAGATAGAGATAGAGAGATATAAGATATAGATATAAGATATTGATATAGATATATAGGTAGAGATAGATAGATAGATAGATAGATAGATAGATAGATAGATAGATAGATAGATAGATAGATAGATAGATAGATAGATAGATAGATAGATAGATAGAGTAAAAACCACTCAGAGGTGGAAAACAATATTATGCACATATTCAATCAAGGCTGATCTTACTAAACTTAATTTACCATCTTTCTGATTTTTAACCCCATGAGAATACCACTATTACTACCCCATGATGACCCCACTACTATTTCAAGTGAGGTCTCATAATGGTTTTCTAACCAGATAGAATCTCCCTTCCCAATGGAAATTAAGATTGTGAACTCTGTTCCTAGGTGAAATAGTCATAAGGCAAAGTCATGTAACAGCACTGACTTATGACAGTAGTTCCAGAAGTTCCAGTTGCCAATTTTAGGCAGATATTTTGCAGTTGCAGCATTCTGTGGTCATTTGGTCATCATTTGATGACCTCCCACCAGCTTCTCCGTGGACTTTGCTTGTCAGAAGGAGGCAGAGAAAGTCACAAATGGTGATCACATGATAACGAGACATGGCAATGTTATAATTGCAAGCCTGCTATGGAAGTGTCTGAATCCTGATCATGTCACCATGAGGATGATGAAATAGTCTCTGATTCAAAAGTAACTGTCTT
Organism: Notechis scutatus; assembly: GCF_049901735.1. Classification (NCBI taxonomy): domain Eukaryota; kingdom Metazoa; phylum Chordata; class Lepidosauria; order Squamata; family Elapidae; genus Notechis; species Notechis scutatus. The sequence goes on along the minus strand of NC_142025.1, from coordinate 12,924,108 downwards.
TCAATGATAGCATAATTTCAAATGGTCATTGAAAGTGTGCACATTAAGTGAGGGCCACCTGTAGGACAATAATATTAAAGAGTCGCAGTGGTGCAGTGGTTAGAATGCTGCATTGTAGGCTACTTCTGCTGCCTGCTGGCTGCCTCCAATTTGGCAGTTTGATTCTCACCAGGCTCAAGGTTGATTCAGCCTTCCATCCTTCCGAGGTGGGTAAAAATGAGGACCTGGATTTTTGGGGGGCAACAGGTTGACTCTGTAAACTGCTTAGAGCGGGCAGTAAAAAGCATTGTGAAGTGGTATATAAGTTTTATCCTCAACTTATAACTGCAATTAGGACAAGGATTTCCATTTCAAGAGAATGACCGTAGTTATTAAGAGAATCTAATAGTTGTCAAACAAATATGACTTCATTTGTCAAACGTCAATTGCTAAGATCACAAATGGAAATCGTATAACCTAAAACATTGCAACCATCATACATACAAGGCAGCTTCCAAGAGTCTGAATTTTTATCACTTCACCATGGCGGTGAGGCAATAGTTATAAGTGTGGGGTCTGGTCATAAGCCACTTTTTTCTGTGCCACTGTACTTTCTGATGGTTGTAAGTCAAGAACTACTTGTATATCAGAAGTTCTGTTTTCAGTTCCAAATTATTCAGAGCATAGATGGCTTTGTTTCATTTTGTTTTTCTCTTTGTTTCCTTTAATAGCAGCTACATATGGGGTTGACATTTTCAGTCCCCTCTGATTCTGATACCTTTTTCCTGATCCATCACTGCCAGCTCCAGTTCTATTAGTAAACCTAGGTGAAATGTGAATGTTTTTGAGCTAGCATGCATCCCTTTGCAGTAGTTAAAGAACAAAGAATGCATAAATAAGTGAAACCCCATTGCAATTCTCTTACCCTTAAGAAGAAAGCTGGCAAAAAAAAAAAAAAAAACCACCCATCATCAAATATATAGAAGAACAAGTAACATATGGTTAGTTGCAGCGTGCAGCTGGGCTGCAATGTTTCACGGTGATTTTATGTCCATTAGCTACCCCAAAAAGTAATGAGGGTATCCAAAAAGGTGCTAATCATTGACTTGTAAAATTAGCAAAAGGATTCGAAAGAGTTATTTGCATGCAGTGGCACATTTTAGAGGCCAAGGCAGCCAGGAAAAAGTGAGGTCAAGGAGAAATATGTTTAGCCAGTAAGCTTGGGACTATATTTTTCTCCTTCAGTGATGGGTGCCCAATTTATATATGTATAAATGTAATTCTGTTTCAATTAAATATATGTATTTAACCAAATTATTTCATAGACTTGTTAATAATATTATCTTTGTTTCATGACTTCCTTTCCTTTTTCTTTTTCTTTTTTTACAAAGAGCTGATGATCTGTTTTTTTTTTTCCCACTGTCTCCTGTGATTTCTTCTGATAAGCCCGTGTGCTAAAGGAATACAATGAGACTATTGGTACAAATTATGAGCAGATAATGTTGTATGACATTTAGGTCAACGATGTTGTTTGCTTTGGGAAAGGTAGTTAAATTTAAATAAAAGATTGCTCAAATTAGGGAGACCCAATGTCATTGGCTGGTCACCATGAATAAAATTAGAAAAATGCAAATAGACTTTTCTAGCATAATAAATTTATTTTGGTTCTAATAAGGTAGAAAGGAAATCCATAGTTAAATACATAGCTGGTAATTTTCCCATTATCCTCTGAGGCTTTTGAATTCTGATTTTTTTTATTGACACAGTGTGCCATGATGAAAAGTTAGCACAAGATTGATGCTTTCCTCATTACAGCTAATCCTTGATTTACACCCACAACTGAGCCCGAAATTTCTGTTGTTAAGAGAGACAGTTGTTAAATTTGTTTTGCCCCATCATGTAACTTTTCTTGCTACATTTGTTATGTGAATCACTGCAGTTGGTAAGGTAATAACAAAGTTATTAAGTGGGTCTGGCTTCCCTGTTGACTTTGCTTGTCTGAAGGTTGCAAAAGGTGATCATATGACCCTGGGGATACAGCAATCATTACAAATACCTGCCAGTTGCCAAGCATCCGAATTTGGATTATGCAATGGTTGAAAATATGAAAATGATCATGTCACTTTTTTCAGTCTCATTGTAACTTTGAACAGTCACTAAATGACTGTTGTAAATCAAGGATTACCTGTATTAATTTTCTTAAAAACTCTTTCCCCCCCATTTATTCTATTTTTTCTCTTTTGGAGATGGGTGGGACTTGATGATCTTAGTATCGGTATAATTTAGAGTATCGCTCTGATCATCACCCCCAAAGATTTCTAAAAGTGTTTTGCTCACCTTGATGAATATGGACATTTCCCATTTTCAGAACAAGGCAAAGTGAATAAATAAATGTTTGCAATCCATTCTTCTCCAAAAAGAGACAGAGAGAGAGAGACAGAGTGGGGTGGGGGTGGGGGAATAGTTGTCTCCACCAAAATGAATAAAAGTTATCAACTGGAGAATAGCATTGCCAGAAAAAGTAAACATTTTAACTTTCCTTAAATGCTTTCAAATTGAGCTGAGACTGCTTTTTCATAATCTTTCATCTATAATGCCTAATATTATAGCCTATGTCGCTATTCTAATAATAGGAAGATCCACATGGTGTATGTTTCTTAGTCTGGTTCCCCATATAGGGCTGAAATTACTTCCTTGATCACTGTACATGTTTGCTGGCAGCATGATTTTAATCCACATTGTTATTACTTCTTGAAAGGTGCCTGGAGACCCCATTCTGAATATGACTGCGCAAAGTTGGAATACATTTCCTCATCATAGCAATAGCACTTAGACTTATATACCACTTTACAGAGCTTTACAGCCCTTTCTAATGGTTTACAGAGTTAACATAATTGTTCCTAACAATCTGGGTCCTCGTTTTACTGATTTTGGAGGGATGGAAGGCTGAGTCAATCTTGAGCCGGTCAGGATCAAAATCATGGCAGTGGATAGAGTTAGCCTGCAAAAGCGCATTCTAACCACTGCGCCACCATGGCTCTTATCTTGAAGAGGAAAACCCAAACCTGGCTGAATTAACTTAAATCAGCTTAAACTGACTTAAATCAGTTTTAAATGACTTTGGGAGATATACAATATCTGCAAATGTCCCCCAAAAACCTAGGGGAAAAATATCTGGGATGCAGCTCTAATACTTTGCTTTCCGTTTCCCTTCTTAAAAGGTCTGAGTCCCCCTCCACAAGAAGACAGGACCATGGGCATCCAAGGGGACCAATGATGTCAAAATTAATATCATTGGACAATAGATGTCCTGCCCGTTTTAAATATACATCACAAGGAGCAGTGTTTTGTTTCCTCACTATTCTGATGTGACTTCCATTGAATGTCATTGTCTACATTTATATCTCACTCCAAGCAGCACCTCAAATATGAGTAGAATCTCATGGAAATCAGGATAACAATACCAACATCCCAATAGCCTGCCAAACTCTTGTCTGGCTGGCTCTTAGAAGCACACTCTTACTGTGAGCAGAATGCACAAAATTATCCTCTTTGTCCTGTCCTGGTTTTTTGGGGCTTGTCTCATTAAAAGTTTCCATCAAATTCTTCTGTCTTGTTTTCTCTGTCTCCCATTCCAGAACTTACCAAGAGAAAAAGGATAAACCAAAGAGCTCCATTTAGCATCAGGAGGTAGAAAAATACTATTTCCCAAACTAGCACGGATTGGATTCCAGATGCACATCCAAAGTCATTGCTCAGATGTTATATTAGGTTTCTTACATTATTCCATTGTTACTGAATGATTTTGTTCCTGAAATCTCTCTTAAAAAGTGAAAGTTGCCTTTGTTAAACAAAAAAGTGGTAAATCTAACCAATTAAAACTCTTGTTGCTTTATTATTTTATTATCGAGGTCTATTTTTCTTGAGTTCAGTTTGTAGCAGCAACTGAACAATGCAGCGAAATACATTAACACGGGGTCACCTGCTTTGCATTTCCAACAATAGAACCACATTTTCACAAAGGGTAATCTTAAGATGGTGTGTGTGTGTGTGTGTGTGTGTGTGTGTGTGTGTGTCTGTATTTCCAGGACTTTGTATATCTTTATCTTAAATTTTAAATTGTGTCAACAATAGAAAATGACTAGAAAAGAGACTCATAATTATTCTTTTTTCTCTGATAAGTGGCACCTAAATAACCTTTTCTTAAAGAGGTCAAGCCATTTTATTAAAAGATAGATCTGAACTCATCTGTTATTCTCTTCCACCTTTTCCATCAGGTTCTCCTAAACAATTGAATAACTACAAGTGTCTCAGGTTCCATAACTATACCCATTACAGCAATTAATACTTGGTTGTGGGGACATTTGGGCAAATGAACCCACTCCTTTATGATCAGCTGTGGGCCTGCCACATAGGTTCATAATATCAGAGATTGAAGCTTTCTGTGTGACAATATTAATGTTCCTGAGAGCAGGAATATAACTCGAGCTAGCACTGGTGGAACAGGTTTTTTACCTGAAACTGAAAGATTTATTTACAGCAAATACTAACACCAGAGGTGATATTCAGCAGGTTCTGACCAGTTCTGGAGAACTGATAGCAGAAATTTTGAGTAGTCCGGGGAACCGGCAAATACCACCTCTGACTAGCCCCACCCACATCTATTCTCTGCCTCCCAAGTCCCAGCTGATCGGCTGGGTCTTCTTTTGTTGCCCTGCACAGGAGAACGGAGCTGGAAAGCAGGTTAGTGGGTGGGGAGGGAATGGGCTTTTGCAATAACTTTCCTCCAGGAGTGGGGAGGGAATGGGGATTTTGCAGTATTCTTCCCCTGCCATGCCCACCAAGCCATGCCCACAGAACTGGTAGCAAAAAAATTTGAATCCCACCACTGACTAACACACCCCGGAGACCTAAGCAGCAGGTGCCCTAATCATGTATAATGGTATGTGAGAAATGACCTAGGGAGACAGGGAGTCACAATCTGAGAAACAGTTGAAAATACAGGTAGTCCTCAACTAATGATCACAAATGATCCCAAACTTTCTTTTGCTAAGTGAGACAGTTGTTAAGTGAGTTTTGCCCTATTTTACAAACTTTCCTGCCACAGCTATGAATCACTGCAATAACACAGCTATAGAGTAAATCTGGCTTCTCCATTGAGTTTGCTTCTCAGAAGGTCACAAAAGATGGTCACATGACCACAGGACAATGCAATTGTCATAAATATTGAGTCAGTTGCCAAGCATCCAAATTTTGATCACATGGCCATGGAGATGCTGCAATGGTCGTGTATGAAAAATAGCAATAGCACTTAGACATATATGCCACTTCACAGTGCTTTAAAGCTGTCTCTAAGTGGTTTTACAGAGTCAGCATATTGCCCCCAGCAATCTGGGTCCTCATTTTACTGATCTCGGAAGGATAGAAGGCTGAGTCAACCTTGAAATGGTCCTAAGTAACTTTTTCCAGTGCCATAGTAACTTTTAATTGTCATTAAATGAATTGGTGTAAATCAAGGATTACCTGTAAAAGTACCTTAGCCTGCAGCTGGAATATGGACATGGGAAACATCTCAGAAGGAACCCTCCCTAGTTTTTTTTTTTTTTTTTGCACTGTAAAAGGATGTGAAAGAAATGTACTTGCAGATTTGCAAGATTCTGTTAATGTAATCTTATAATAAAGTAGAAGTGGTTCATCAAAGTGTGTGTCCTGTCTGTTCTATTTCACAGGGCTGAGATCATGTGTCCCTGAGAACCAAAGTAAAAGAGAAAAAACTTCAGACTAGGACTCACTTAATTTCCCCAGACAAATTTGAATATATAAGTTGCTTTTTACTGATCAACATCAGTTGATCTGAACTGAAAGCAAAGCTGTACTTTGAAGGGAGGATAATGCTGGAGTTCATGATCTGGATCAGCTAAACTCTAATTATGTTAAGGAATGCATAACCTATCAGTTAACTCAAGGATTCTCAAACTGTGAAGCTGTTAACTCCTAAAAATAATGGTTTGTATGATTCTGATGGTATTGATATCAATTATCTGTATGAAGATTTAATTTTTTCTCAAATCATGGGGGGTGAATGGGGTGAATGGGGCTGTTCCAGGGAGTTTTGTACTGACTTTGATTAGAATTTAAGACCTGGTTTTGAAAGAAGAGTCAGTTTATTTAACTAGATTCACTTTTTCTTTCTTCAACTCAGTTTCCTCCTTGAAACAAACAAATAATAATAATCTCGAGATCTGTTAGCTAGGTCTGCATGATTTGATTCCAGATGTTGTTTTCATTTGCTTGGCATCATATTCTCAGCAGACAGCTTTTACTGACAAATAACGCACTGAGGATGTACTTCTCCAAAACCAAAACATTGCAAGGAAAGGATATGTAACTTTCACCATAGTTTTATCAGCACTCCTAATGGATAGGTGATCTTCAGCTTTTCTTTTACTACCCAACAAAACCTTTGACATTTTTAAAAGGTTAGAAATCTAGAATAGATCAAGACATTGATCTTAACTTTCCCAGACATTCCAAAGAAATACTGAAAATCTAGACACTCTGCTGAAAATCACCATCTGGCTGGAAACTACTTTCTAATCCCTACATGGTGGATGGTTTTGACCAATGACTCCTTGCAGACTCTGCTACTTACTTTGCTTGGGCAAGCCTAGACAAACAGGAGCCAGTTTTGATGGCACTACAGCTGTGCATTTGCAACTCATCAATTGTCCATATGCAAAGCTGGAATACTATTACATTTGCTCCTTGTCCAAGCAGAACTAGAATCCTGACAATGATCCAGCTTTGGGTTTATAAGCTTCACTTGTTCACAGATGGCTGGATGGTGGCCAGATCATCAAAAGTGGGCATCTGAAAAGTGGGCTCCTCTGAAGAAAATTTCTTTTCTCTCTTTTCTCTTAAGTAGAAAAGTGCATTATGATTATCTTAATATATGTTAAGAAAGGTTGCAGGAACTGGATATGTCTAATCTAGTGAAAAGTAAGACTGGGAGTGACATAATAGCAGTGTTCCAAAATTTGAGGGGTTGCCACAAAGAAGAAGGGGTCAACTTATTTTCCAAAGCACCAGAGGGCGGCACAAGAAACAACGGATGAAAAGTAATCAAGGAAAGAAGCAATCTTGAACTAAGGAGAAATTTCCTAATGGGGGACAATTAAGCAGTGGAATGGTTTGCCTTCAGAAATTGTAAATCCAGTAAATTCATGACCTCTGCATTTATAGGGAACTGAGTCAACTTAGGAGGAAAATGACGTTCCTTAAGTCTTGTGGATCAGGGGTCCCCAACCACTGGTCCCCGGAACGGTACCGGTCCGTGGATCATTTTTTACCAGGCCGCAAAGCTTGGGCACCGCCATCTTGTTTCAACAGCGCTTCCGGGTTTTCGGTTGCTTCTGGGTTTTTGATTGGAAAGCGGTGTTTGGGTGCTTGCCCCATAGTTTCGTCGAAGAGGGGGGGCGGCTTCGAACGAAGAGCCGTCCCGATGGTGGTGGAGTCTCGCGTTACTCAGGTACCAGTCCGTGGAAGAATAAATAATCGTGAAACCAGTCCCTGGCTCAAAAAAGGTTGGGGGCCATTGTTGTGGATAATTGAGGAATCCATTTCACATCTTAACATCCCAAATCCTTATCCAGTTTGACTTCTGGCCTCACCTACCTAGTACATTGATATGTTATGCAAACCCTGGTGTGGATGGTTCTTAATCCAGCAGATGTTGTGCACCCAACCAAAATGGATCAAGAGTTTTATATATACATAGTCCCTGACTTACCTCTATTTGTTTAGCGACCATTTGAAGTTATAATGGCACTGAAAAAATGACATGTCCAATCCTTGCACTTACAATCATTACAGCATCACCACAGCCACGTGATCAAAATTCAGGCATTTGGCAACCCAAATGTGTTTGTGACATTTGTGGTGTCCCAAGGTCATGTGATCACTGTTTGCAGCTGTTCCCAATAAGCAAAGTCAGTGAAGTAAACCCGATTCACTTCGCAAATGCATGATGTATTTGACAACTATATAAAAAAAGATAAAATCAGGTGCAACCCACTTAGGAATTGCCTTGCTTAGCCATAGAAATTCTGGCCCCAATTGTGGTCATAAGTCCATAATGCGTATAAGTAAGTGCTAATTATGACATTTCAGGCAGTTTAATAAAAGGACCAGTTTAGAACACATATCCAGTTCCCCAATAAAAAGCTAAATTGGAATTATGCCTTCAGAAAAAGGAAGCAAAAGAGTTGTAAAGGTAGACATTTCTATTGGAATTTTGTCACATTTAGAGCAACATTTGCTTGCATTCCCAGGCAATTCTGAAGGCAGAGGAGGAGGGGATCTTCTATTAAAACAGATTTTTTTTTTGTACACTCTGCACTTTCAGTACTGCAAGCTGTAAAGGAAACAGTTTTGCCTGGACACTAAATGGCATTGTGTAGCCATGTGTTCCCAACTGCATTGTAATCATTCAGAAAGATGTCCCTTGTGTTTCTAACTTGGATTGCAGGCAGAGGCTTCAATGTGCTCTTTAAAATCTCCTAAAAGCTGCTTTCCTAGTCAGAATCAGACACATGAGTGTTTTGTTTACAATAGATTTAGGTGTGCTTAACACTGCATAGGTTCATTATTATCAAAATGCAGCTAAAAGTTATTATCACAAGCATTTATTATCATTGCACTTAAAAAAAATACCCACAACAAAGAAAAGATCTTATCCTTCTATTTTTAAACACTGTAGAATCCGGTGATGCTTCCCCCCGTTAATTAATGTGCCAGTACAATAAAATAACATACAAAATCATTATTTCATGACATTAATGAAGTCGACTTTTCCAGCTCAATTTGAATAGGCAATTGAACAACAGAGCTCTAAAACACATTAAAACCAGGTCATCTGCTTTGCATTTCTAACAATATGCCCACACTTCCATGAAGGGTAATCTTAAACTACATTTTTTTCCCTTGAGTAGACAGAACATCTTTATCTGGAAATTCCAAATGTTTCAACAATGGGTGATTGTAAAGAACTAGACAATTATTTTTCAGCACCCATTGATTAATGACTTAGTCTATGACACAGAGAAAAAGTGTAGAACAAAGGAGTCCATTATAATAATGCATAGGCATTAAACCATCTTCATTAATAGGTCCTGGGTGGGGGGGTAGGGGCACTTCTGGTTAGCTTAAAACAAAATGCACCATAAAGAAGGTGAAGACACGGTAGCTTGAGATGTTTTTTTAAATGTAATCAATGGAAAACATGCACAATGCCTTCCTGGTTAGACATACTCCTGAATTCTCTATTTGTGCTGTTTTTCCACCTCCACCAAGAAGCTGGAAGTGTTTTGAGGTACTCTGCTGTCTATTGGTGAGGCCTTACAGATGTTAAAATGAATTTTTGCAGATGCCTTCTTATCACAAAGATTCAGATTTTTTAAAAAAATGCAACAGCTAAACTGCAACAGCCACTTTCTGTCTGGTTTGCTTCTCATCCTCAATATTTTATTTTTTAAAGATTTTTTTATTATTATTATATTTTTATCCTATCTTTATTGCTTTGTAAGTAATGCAGGGCAGCAAACATAACAGTATGCCTTACTGCTCCTATTTTTCCCCACAACTACATGTGAGAATCAGTGGTGGGATTCAATTTTTTTTACTACCGGTTCTGCGGGTGTGGCTTGGTGGGCATGGCATGGGAAGGATACTGTAAAATCTCCAGTCAGAGGTGGTATTTGCCGGTTCTCTGAATTACTCAAAATTCCCACTACTGGTTCTCCAGAACTGGTCAGAACCTACTGAATATCACCTTTGGTGAGAATGGATGGACCGGGAAAGAGTGACCGGCCCAAAGTCAGCCAACCAGTTTTCATGCCTAGAGCATGACTAGAACTCACAGTCTCTTGATGATTGATCCAAATCACCCAGCCAGTTTTCATATCTAAGATGGGATTCAAACTTCCAGTCTTCTAGTGATTGGCCTAAAGTCACCCAGCTGACTTTTATGCATAAAGTGGGGCTAGAACTCAGTCTCCTAGTGACTGACCCAAACTCACCAAGCCAGTGTGGGATGCCCCTCCCCCCCCCAGAAGATTGAAATATTTTGGGAAATATTAAAAAGGCAGAACATTATATTTCTCTAAAGGAGCATGCTCTTAAAGACAGAAAGCAGACTCAATCTTTCTTAATAGCCCCCAGCAGATATTTTGTGCCCATTAAGAAACATTGGGTCAGCCTATTCAGAAACAAAACACCTTCACTTCCAGCATGGGATTAAAAATTTACATTCTTCTCCACTCAAATTCTAAGAACAGGACATGACCATTTAGGACATAATAATATTAACCCCGATCAGGACGCAGTGGTTCAGTGGCTAAGATGTTGAGCTTTTCGATCAGAAAGGTCAGCAGTTTGTCAGTTCGAATCCCTAGCACCGCGTAATGGAATGAGCTCCATTTACTTGTCCCAGCTTCTGCCAACTTAGCAGTTCGAAAGCATGTAAAAATGCAAGTAGAAAAATAGGGACCATTTTGGTGGGAAGGTAACAATGTTCCATGTGCCTTCAGCATTTAGTCATGAGATGTCTTCAGACAGCGCTGGCTTTGTAACGGAGATGAGCACCGCCCCCTAGAGCTGGAAATGATGAGCATGTATGTGCGATGGGAAACTTTACCTTTACCTTTACAAGATTAACCCACTACCATTTAGCAGAACAGAGCTCACTACATTGCACAATTTCTTAAGGGCATTTCAGATATTGCACAACATTCTCCTCCACCTACCCATCCCCAGCAGCATTTCAGGACCTGTATAAAAATCTGGCACTCATCTAGGTAGTTGTTCAACTGACACAGAACCACAAATCTGGTGGTTCTGTTCATCAATAAACTTTCTTTCTGATCAGCCTCCATGTTGTTTCCATCATCTTTCTCCCAGCTTGGAACTGAACCAGATGGATTTTCCTTCCAATACAAGCTTTCATATAGCTATAGCAATAGCACTTAGACTTATATACCACTTTATAGTGCTTTACAGCCCTGTCTAAGCAGTTTACAGAATCAGCATATTGCCCCCAACAATTTGGGTCCTCATTTTACCCATTTCAGAAGGATGGAAGGCTGAGTCAACCTTGAGCCTGGTGAGATTCGATCTGCCAAATTGCAGGCAGTTGGCTATAGCAGAAATAGCTTGCAGTACTGCACTCTAACCACTGTGCCACCGAGGCTCTTGGTGCCTAAGTATCGAAGTCTCTTGGCAATTGGCCCAAAATACCCGGCCAGTTTTCATAGCTAAGGTAGGACTGAACCTCACAGTCTTCTGGATTTTAGATGACCACCTATTTTTTGGCTGTAAAATCTAACTGAAATATAATATTATCCTTCACATATTCCACTTGTCACTACCTGAAACAGATTAACATTCCACAGTTAGGCAAAGAGAACTTGGTATGGAGATCTGATTATTAAGTGATAGCTTTCTCAGAAAACCCATTGTGCTTCATTAAAACCAGGTATGAGTAGATCTGTACACAGTGAATCCTAGTCCAATTTATGACCACTTTAGAGATTTCTTCTCTGGGTGATTTGTATTCAGATTTTCAATGAAAGATAGCAACACAATTTTAAGAAGCAGGATGGTATCCATTTTTGAAAATCTACATAGGGCAGAGGATTGGCTCTCCTTTTCCTGTCTTCACACACAAAATCTTTATATAGCGATATAAATTTCAACTTTGCAAAACTTTTTGAACTGATCATGGGATCAGACCAAGGGTGGGATTCTACCAGCTCGCACCTATTTGCTAGAATTGGTTGTTAACATGCTAAGCAGTTCAGAGAACCGGTTGTTAGAATAAATTACTGGCCTAATCCTGTAAGGAAGGCAGGAAGGAAACATTCTGGTGTTGCTTACACAAACTGCCTCTCCGTTAACCCTTATTACATTCTTGGCAGGACTAGACTTCCTGTCTCAGGAACTTCTCTGGAGGTTTTTCCCCCTCCTTTGCTGGTACTTTGCTTGTGCAGAGTGACCATTCAAAATTACAATGGCACTGAAAAAAGTGACTTATGACCATTTTTCACACTTACAACTGTTGCAGCATCCCCACAGTCATGAAAGGCCAGACGAGGAGATGCGTGCCTCGATGTGAGTGATATTGAGTTGGGCACGCCCAGCCAATAACATGACCACCAAGCCATGTCCACCCAGTCACATGACCACCAAGCCACGTCCATCAACTAAGCCACGTCCACAGAACTGGTTGTTAAAAAATTTGAATCCCACCCCTGGATCAGACAGATGCTAAACCTAGGAAATATTCCTGGGTAAGATTTTAAGCACAGCCCTTGGTTGAACTACAGCTTATCAGAGTTCATTTTGTTCATCAGTGTTGCAGTTTTCTCCATGCTGTTTTACTGCTAAGAGACTAGTCCTTCAATGGGGGAAGGAAATTTATGGCCCCAATTACTCAGTGGATTGAAGGCTTGATGTTACTTGTGTTTGTGAATGAATTGCTTATAGACATAGATTATGTATGGACAAAATCACTAGTCAATGATGGCAATAAATTTGATTCATTCATATGTATGGACAATTATAATGAACAACAGTCATCCTTTATTGAAACAGTTATTTAAAACTTCTCTGTATGTGTGAGGGGTGTGTGTGTGTGTGTGTGTGTGTATGTGCATATGTAAAGAAGCAGTCCTTTTATTTATTCTTTTGTCTATTCTATTAAATGAATAATGGGAGAAGAAAGGAGTAACAGCAAAGATTTGTCTTACTGTAAAGGGAGTACAGGTACTCTTTGACTTATGACCACAGTTGGAATCAGGCTTTCTGTTGCTAAACAAAATTGTTGTTAAGCGAGTCACACCCAATTTAGTATCTTGTTAAGTACATTATATGGTTGTTCAATAAATAAGGTTTCCTCGGAGGTGGGTTGCTTGGGGTTCGCAGGGGTTCGGAAGATCCTCTAGCTAAGATCCTTCACAGGTCAGAGAATCCCCAAATCCCACTTCTGGCTGGCCCCGCCCACCCTGCCTCGTCCCACCCCTCCCAGGAGTCCCCACGCGGTCCATTTTGAATGCAGGTAAGTGTAGGGTGTGCACAGAAGCTCGGAGGGGGTGAAAATGGGCCTCCCTGAAGTTTGGGAAGGCCAGAAAAGTGCAGGGTGCACACCGAGGTTCAGGGAGGGTGAAAATGGGCCTCCTGAAAGTTCGGGAAGGCTAGAAATGGGCCTGTTTCTGGCTTCCAGAGAACTTCTGAAGCCCAGGAAAGCCGTTTTCATCCTTTCAGAAGCTCACTTTTTAAAAATGTCATTATCAATTGTTGCTACATGAATGGTTGTAAGCCAAAGACTACTATATTCTTAATTTCAAACATAGCACTTTGTTATTCTGCCAAAAAAAAAAAAAACTATAAAAGTTCTGTGTATTCAAAACCTTTAGCCAATATATTGCAAGAATTTCAGCAGATGGAAGATGTCTGAAATAAAGGGTCACATGCTAAGTCACATGGTTTGTTTGGCACTTGTCATTAATAGTACTTGTTGGTGGTCTAGGACCAAATAATGATGTGTGTTGAGGTAGTCTATTACAATTGCTTCCTTTTATTTATTGTGGGAGGAATTTCTGCAACTTTATCAACACTGCTTCCTGCTCTGTAACTGCCTGCCATTTAATTTTGTCACAAGTTTTCCCATCTCTTGATCCTAGTCAAGTTACTCCGGGCTGCAGAGGAACCTTCAGGAAAGGAGCTGTAAGCAGCCAAATCCATCAAATTCTGGTTAGGGGAACATATATCTTGTTGTGGCCTGTTGGCCGCCAGCCCCTCCAGTAGCCAAATCAGAGGAGGAGGAGGAGATGAGGGAGTCAGGCAGGGGTGCGATTCTACCAGTTCGCACCTATTCGTTAGAACCGGTTGTTAACATTCTAAGCAATTCGGAGAACCGGTTGTTAGAAGAAATTACTGGCCTAATCCTGTAAGGAAAGCAAGAAGGAAACATTCTGGTGTTGCTTACAGAAACTGCCTCTCCGTTAACCCTTGTTATATTCTTGGCAGGACTAGACTTCCTGTCTCAGGAACATCTCTGGAGTTTTTCCCCCTCCTTTGCTGGTACTTTGCTTGTGTGGAGTGACCATTCAAAGTTACAATGGCACTGAAAAAAGTGACTTATGACCCTTTTTCACACTTACAACTATTGCAGCATCCCCACAGTCAGGCGAGATGCCAGGTGAGGACATGCATGCCTCGATGTGAATGATATTGAGTTGGCCAGCCAATAACATGACCACCAAGCCCTGTCCACCCAGTCACATGACCACCAGACCACGCCCACCACTACATCATGCCCCAGAACCAGTTGTTAAAAAAATTGAATCCCACCCCTGGAGTCAGGTCAGCATCAAGGCAACCTGGGAGCTTCGAGGGGGAAGAGGGAATGAAGCTGGCAGACAGAGACAGAGAGACACACACAGAGAGAGAGAGACAGAGGCAGATCCTGCACCATCCATCATCCCTCAGATGGAGAGTCAACAGCTCCCAAGTCTGAAGGTAGTTGGTGAAGAAGAGAAGGAACAGCTGGGTCCAGTGCCTGATGCGCAGCTGCACAGAAGACAGAGAATAGGAGAGCAGTGGAAATCCATGGGCCGATCCTTGGGAAGGAAGATCCAGCATTGCTAACAAAGCCCCACATTAGCTCTGAGGATAAAAGGCAGGGGACAGAGATGAATAGATGTGGGAGACAAGTATTTATCTTCTGACCGGATGGACTTGTCAGCCTGCAATGAAAGAGAAACTTTTTGCTGGGCTGCTGGCACTCCTAATAAAGGAACCTTTGAGTCAACTTCAGAAGATTTTTCTTGTTGGGGAGCTGGGCCAGAACACATCTTTATGGTAGCTCCCATTTCCTCTTTGGCTCCAAAACCACAAAAGGAACCAATTGATTGGTCTAGTGGGTCATATTCATATTTTGAATAACTCCATCTTTTAAAATGGCATACTGTTTTTATGGCCAGCATAATGACATACAAATAGTCCTCAACTTACAATCTTTTGTCAGCAGCCATTTGAAGTTACAATGGCACTGGAAAAAGTTACTTATGACTGGTCTTCACCACTTACGGCTTTCACAGTGTATAACATCTGATAAGATCAGACATCCAGCCCTTGCTTATCAATGGAGACCGAGTGGAGCAAGTGGCCAGTTTTAAGTTTCTGGGTGTTACCATAAAAGAGGACCTGACCTGGGGTGCTCACATTACAGCCCTAGTCAAAAGGGCCCAGCAGAGATTATACTACCTGAGACTTCTCAGAAAACAACAACTGAATGAAAAACTGTTGAGGACCTTCTACCGCTGCACCATAGAGAGTATCTTAACTTACTGCATCTCTGTATGGTTTGCCAATTGCACAGTGGCAGATAGGAAAGCACTCCAAAGGGTTAACATCATTTGCCCAGAAGATCATTGATTGCCCTCTCCCCTCTTTTATAGCTCCCGCTGCCTTAAGACTGTTGAAAACATTCTCAACGATCCATCTCATCTTGGGTACCCTTTTTTTTGAACTATTACCATCTGGCAGACGGTACAGGATAATTTAAAAAAAGGACAAATAGGCTGATCAACAGCTTCTATCCCAGGGCAGTAGTTCTTTTGAATTCTACTGTATTGTACAATGTTGGTGCGGTGTTGGGGGTTTCGGTTCAATGAGTGGAGTGTGAAGGATGTGTATTTATGTTTATTTTCATGGTCATGATGTGCACTGAAGATGGTGTTTGATTTCGTTGTACGGGGTGCAATGACAATAAAGTAAACTAAATCAAGAAAACTAAACTAAAACTAAACATGGTTCTTGTGTTGCCAAAATTTGAATGCTTAGCAACTGGCATGTGTTTACAGCAGCATCCCAAAATCATCTGTTCACTATTTGTGATTGCATGACTCATTTAACAATTGCCATGATTTGCTTAGCAACCATTGCAAAAATGGTTGTAAAATTGGACACTACAAGTTACCTTGCTTAACAGTGGAAATTCTGGTCCCAGTTGTGATCATAAGTCAAAGGTTACGTATACCTGTTTTTACTGTAGGTGCCTAAGAGAGTGATCCATGGAATGAATCCCACCCAATCTTGTCTTAGCTTCATGTCCATCTGCATTGCCACGCTTCTCAGGTTATTTTCCCTAGCCACCCAGACTTCTGACTAACAGGTAGTTGAACCAGGTGAATTCCTGGATCTCTTGTACTCTTAAATTCTGATGTGAGGACCTTTATATTATTGGTTTGCCTCCAGAATCAAGCAGAGGTCCACAGGAAGATCTTTGCATTTTTACATCACCTCCTAGTACAAATCCTTTAACTCAGAGAGGGAAATATATAACCAAAAATAGAAAACAGACTTTTGAAAGTAAATAAATCAGAAGAGATATGTGAAACAGAATAGAATAATAGAATAGAATAGAATTCTTTATTGGCCAAGTGTGGTTGGACACACAAGGAATTTATCTTGGTGCAAATGCTCTCTGTGTACATAAAAGAAAAGATACATTCGTCAAGAGTCAAGAATCATAAGGTACAACACTTAATAATAGCCATAGGGTACAATAAGTAATCAAATCATACTAAGAAACAGTTAATATAAATCATTAGGATACAAGCGACCCAGTTACAGTCACGAGTCGGGGGGGGTGATAAGGAGTGATGAGAAGGTTAATAGTAATATAGTAGTAGTGTAGACTTTGTAATAGTTGAACAGTGTTGAGGGAATTATTTGTTTAGCAGAGTGATGGCGTACGGGAAAAAACTGTTCTTGTGTCTAGTTGTACTGGTGTGCAGTGCTCTATAGCGTCATTTTGAGGGTAGGAATTGAAACAGTTTATGTCCGGGATGTGAAGGGTCTGTAAAAATTTTCACAGCCCTCTTTTCGACTTGTGCATATATACAGGTCCTTGAAGGCAGGTTGGTAGTAATTGTTTTTTCTGCAGTCCTAATTATCCTCTGAAATCTGTGTCTGTCCTGTTGGGTTGCAGAACTAAACCAGACAGTTATAGAGGTGCAGATGACAGACTCAATCATTCCTCTGTAGAACTGGATCAGTTCTACAGAGGAATGATTGAGCAGTTTGAGCTTTTTGAGTTGGCACAAAAAGAACATTCGTTGTTGTGCTTTTTTGATGACATTTTTGATGTTAGGTGTCCATTTTAGGTCTTGTGATATGATAGAACCTAGAAATTTGAAGGTCTCTACTGTTGATACTGTGTTGTCTAGTATTGTAAGAGCATTAATTAGTTGACAAGATGAGCCTCTCTTTTTGTGGTAGGTTATGAACAGATAGGTCTCACTGCCATTTGGTCTACGTACTATCTGTAGTAATATTAGGAAGATGATTATTATTTTGTTTTTCCGAATTAGAATGTTACTGGGATGTACTGTAAGTGCAGCAGGTTTATATACTGAAATTTCAGGCCTGTTCCATCACACAACAACAAAAAAGATTTGATTGAAGAGTAAAACTAAGTGGAAATACCCCCATAAAATTCTAACAAAAGTTGCTTTAAATATAACATGATAAAAAACCAACTCTTCCTTTTCTCCAGCACATAACTCAAAAAAAATATATGAAATACTTGCAACATTTATTTGAGGTACAGTACTTGCATTCAAAGGCAACAATTTCCATAACAGAGATAGACAAGTTAAGCATTTTGAAATTCTGTTTTAAATTGGAGGTGAAAACACTCTAAAATGCTCAAAATAAAGGAAAGTTTGGTGAAAATGATAAGAATGTACAGAGGTGGCAAAATTGACTTGATTGATTAAGGAAAAGACAATATCTACATTTGTCAGTGATAGGAAACTCTTTATGGACATTTTTTTTGCTGAAAATGAAAAATGAAGTTGTGATTTATGGATTTGATAATCAGAAGAGGTATAATGTAGAAATAATGGAGCCATGATGTAATCTTAGGTAGAGAGGATAAAATAAAAACTGATTTATAACTGCTGAAAACATTGGAAGCTGCTTCTTTATATATTTGCTTTTTTTTGTCTTTTAAAAAAATTCTTATTGACATACAAATGGAAAACAAATGCAATTGATTTATCCTGCTCATTTAACAAAGAGCTTTAGAAAGTATCTCTTCAGAAAGAAGGCTGAGCTAAAATTCTTTTGCCTTGGCATTGCAGGAAGATTTGTATGAAATCAAGCTTTGAAATGAATCAGGACCCCACCTGCAGACAGAAATGATATTGCAGTGAAGAGGAACATACCTTCAATTTTACAGCTACTAAGATTGTTGGCCGATTAACTACAAAAATAGCCTGGGCTGATAATGGGCCCCTTATAAGCGAGCAGGATTGCTGATTTTCCACCAGCTTACCAGGTACTTAGAAGCCAAAGACTTGGCAGCCAAGGAAACAACAGCCAATGACTTAATAACCAGCCCCAATCAACAAATAAAAAGCCACACATAACTAGGTACTACATAAATGCTATGCGTTGAGTAGCTCAAAGCAGACATTCTGGGGAGAGAGAATTTCCCTGAAGATGAGCTTCTGCGTGTGGAAAAAAGGTCAGAAGACTAAACCTCTGGTCCCAGTGACCGACCCAGATTATATCCTGCAGAAATGATATGGTGCAAGAATCATGATGCCACAACATATACCAGAATGCATTATGTCTGTACTCCATATATCATGATGCTGTTGCCTAAAAGTAAAGCAAAAATTCTGACATTCAGCTTTCAGAACAACTTGAGTCACTGCAATTTTAATTACCAAAGCTGGTTGTTTTCTTTCTCAATTGAGTGGTGAGCCATGAAGTCATCTGATTTTCTGACACCACTTTTACTTGGGGTATTCTCATTCCTCCACTATGTATCTTAAAGAGATAATTGCTGTTCGGTTTTGTTTTTCATCCAGTGGTAACAGTGTGTTGATTAAGTGTTTTTTAAAGTGTTTTTTTTAAGGTTTAATTGCACCAGCTTAAATATGTATGTCTGATATAATATTTACTGACAGCTTAGCTGCAAGGACATGCACGGTTCAATAATCTTGGCTGGTTATATAGCTTGTTACATACGTTATAACTTTAATTTGCTGGTCAATGTTTACAGCTTAACGCTACTGTATTTTATTTTGTGTTTGGTGAATCTTATTGATAAACTATTATGGTATGTATTCTAAATGATGTGGGTTTAAAATAAGAAAGCTCTCTTGATGATCTCACTCTGACATGGAGTAAAATTAGCATTAATTAAAATGCATTTATCTCAGAGCAGCCTGTTATTTTGAACATGGGCACAGAAGAAAACACATTGCATTACAAAAGAGAGATGGTTTTCTTTAGGGGGTGCTCCCCCTCCCTAAGTAGTAATTAAGCTGCTTCAAAAATAGCACAGGGGCTCTTTGTGATATGCTGAAGAGCTTTCTTCTATCAGTTGGTTTGGGCACTATTGTTCTTAGCAGATGCTTTTATTATCTATTTTAATTCCTTTCTATTCCTCTTCCTTTTATTTTTACTTCATAAGTTGTGGTTCTTTGCATGTTCAAGTAATGAGTAGAATCTCCATGTCCTAGAAGTTCCTCCAACAGGTTTAACACACATTTCTCTGTGTTAAATTATATATACAGATGTCCCAAATTATATATACGGATTATATATATATATATTATATATAATTATAAATTATATTTAATTATATTTGAAAAATACTGCCTTAATCCATGCTGACCTGGTATATTTGGTTTAGAGCAGGAGTGTCAAATTTGATTATATTGAGGGCCACAGCCATTGTGTTTGACCTCAGGAGTGGGCATGGCCTGTTCAACATTACTCATGTGGCCAAATGCCACTTTTGGTGGTAGTTTGTTTTGCTAGCACTCTGCCAGTGAAAATGGAGCTTGTGAGGGCTTGTGAGGGCCACACACGGTTTCCAGGGCAACCCAGCAGACCAAATCTAAGCACCCCATGGGCCAAATCTGGCCCACAGGCCTTGAGTTTGACACCCCTGGTTTAGAGCAATTGCATATGGGTGTGACTGAGAAAAATGTCTATCTTTAGAAAAGGTTACTTGAAAATGCAGGCTCACAGGAAGGAGGGATGGAAAAAGAGAGGGAGAAAGAGGGAGGGAGGGAGGGAAGGAAGGAAGGAAGGAAGGAAGGAAGGAAGGAAGGAAGGAAGGAAGGGATCCTGCTAAAAATCTATCCAGCAGAACCAACTGGCTTGCAAATCTTTACCATTTTCAGCCTAAATTTACACAGCCACTGCATTTGACCTTAGAAGATTTCCGTACAGTACAGGCAAACAAGCTTTGAATGATTGCTGTGGTACAACATAACAATCCCATTGCTATGACCCCTGGTGTCTGGCAAAATACAGTAGAACAATAATTGTCAATCCTTCCTGTACAATGTGTAACATTTGACAGAGGTCAGCATTAGCTACACGACCTTTGGCTGGTAGTCAAAGAACTAATATCTCTTCTCCAGTTCAGCTGATAAAATGTTAAATAGAATCAAGGTTGGCCACGCTTTGTGGCACTGGAGACAAAACCAATTTTTTACACTAAAGCATGCCTTTTAACGTGTAGAAAAATAGCTCCAGTGACAGCTTTTCTCCTATGTCTTTGGTAAATATATTATTTCAAATGTCAAAAATTTATTTTTTTCAAGAAAAGTGGCATATTTCTTATTTCCAATCAGTGGAATGGCATGATTAATATCATGAGGTGTGTTGCAGGAAGGATGGGCTTTTGAAAGAGGCCTTTCTGTAGAAAGCAGAAGCTTGTTTGGATTTGCAATCAATATCCATGATCCATTTCCAGCCACCAGTGTAATTCCTTTCTTATCCTACTGACATTACATGCATAAGGAGGATACGAGGATGGGTTGACCAAGACATAATCTCAGTGGTCTAATGGCATAAATAGTGGGCCCATTATTAAACCAATGTAGTCTCTTTTTTCCTTTTTGAAGTATGGATTTGTATCTCTTTACTGCCATGGTTATAAAGCGGAACATATCGCTGGAGAAAGGAATGTGTGAAAAGCTCAACTATCCATATCCCTCCCCCTCTGTTGAGAGAGGGCTGTTCCGTTTTGGCATAGATGGCCTCTTTGACCCCTCTTTTAAATAAACCAGCCGTCCTCTCTGTCCAAAATGTGGACTTTACTGTCTTAAAAAGAGTTCCTTTTGTTTTTTAAATGCAGGTGGACTGCTGAATCTAGTCATGATGGGTTTGTTCTTCTATGTTGTGCCATGCCAAGGTTTGCTGGTTTGAAAGAGAGGTCAAAGTTTTTAACTTAGGACTGGTTGCTTAGGGACAGGGTGGGATTCAATTTTTTTTACAAACGGTTCTGTGGGCGTGGCTTGGTTGATGGGTGTGGCTTGGTGGTCATGTGACTGGGTGGGCATGGCCAACTCAACATCACTCATGTCAAGGGGCACTTCTCGCCTGGCCTCTCATGACAGTGGGGATCCTGCAACGGTCATAAGTGTGAAAAATGGTCATAAGTCACTTTTTTCAGTGCTATTGTAACTTTGAATGGTCACTAAATGAACTGTTGTAAGTCAAGGATTACCTGTAGAAAAATACAAAAAGCTTCTTTGCTTGCAAAAAACTGCCCTAAATACCAATCATTAGATTAAAAATACCTGCAAGCCAGAGTTACAAATCAGGCAGGGTGCCAGAGCACCTTGAGGAATGAAAATAGTTAAAATGCAGTGATAACTATCAAGCAGCCAACTCTTGCTCATAAAGTGAAACCCTTTAGCAGAGAGGTTATTTAAGCTCTCCAGAAAAAGCACACCCAGGAAAAGCAATCCTTAGATATATTTGTACCACTTAAAGCTGGTCTCACTTAACTCACAAGATATCCTAAGGAAATCACCCAGATTTAAGGAAAGGTCACATGCCCCCCAGAAAGGCAATAAAAAAATCAGTGCCAAGCTTGCATCCTGCCTCTTGGAAGTATACCTCAAAAGAACAGTGCCAGGTAGTACTAAAGCAGTGCAGAAGACCCCCTCCCCAGATAGAAAAAGAAACCATGAGGCAGGAAAAAAATTCAAACACAATACAAATAATTAAATCACAACAGTAGCTGTTGAAGCTGAAAAGGGAAAATTATCCCATCAATAAACTCAGGATTAAACGTCACCAAGCACAGAATTAACCTTCACCAAAAACCAGTTTTAGACCAAAACTCAGAAAGAGTATGTAAACTCACGTTTGAAATTGAATGTCAATTTTTCTAGCTAGCCAAGAAGCCTTGCTGAATGTCACTCATCTTGGTTCCCAATACACTAAAAGCTTTGCTTCATTATTCAATTATTTCTTCAAAGTGCTGATTGTCCAGGGAAGTATTTCCTCCCAACAGCAGTGTAAAAATCTTAAAACAACCCTTCCCCTTTAAGAAAGCCAAGCTCTGGAGACAGTAAGTCTTGGCTGTCTGCTAAGAATGTAATAAGGGTGGGAAAAAACAAAGGAGATTGCTTCTAACTGCTTAGAAAGTTAACAAGGGATTCTATAGAACCGGTAGAATCCCACCCCTGCTTAGGGACCATTTAAAGTTATAGCAGACTACCCAGAAGGTACTTGTGATCTGGTTCCATCTCACTCCTCCGCACAGTCATATGACTGTATTTTGGATACTCAGCAACAACTCCATATTTATGGCTGTTTGCAGTGTCCTGCTGTGACATGATGACAATTTATGATGTTTTGCTGAAAAGTGAGGTGTACTTCTGGTTTTTGACAAAAACCCTCCATAGTGAACAATAGGTTTGTTTTACAACTGCATTGTTCACTTAATGACCACTACAAAAAAGTCATAAAATCAATTCTGGCCAACCTGCTTTATGTCAATCATAATGTATGACCATAATAGGCATGTTCCATTATGATTGTAAGACAAGGATTACCTGTATATCAGCCTGCCTCTTGCAGCAAGATATAGTCTATAGGCATATGATAGAAAACACAACTTTGAAAAATCACCGTGTGTTGTTGGACCTGACATCACTCCTTCCAGGCTGAGTGCTCTACTATCTGAATCAACAATATACTCTGTGAACTATTATGGAGGTGCTGTCTTCACCTTCTTTCTCTCACACATAATATTTAGGCTGAGTTGACTATTATTCCTCCAAAATGCACTCCCTCCCTCCTGGAGATCAGCTTCCTCACTACATTCCATCCCAAGAATCAACTAAAACCATAATTACTCTGCCATCAGAGGTTGGGAAGATTAAGAGAAAATCATACTGTCCAATATGAGTGGAAGAACCTTGCAAAATTGTAAAACAAATGTTGGAACACCAGATGTTACCTAACACCATCAAACTCCATCATTTTATTTGTGAACTATGATGGTTGAATTCATGATAAACAATAATGTGTTTCACTTGGTTTAGATTAAGATAAAACTGTCCTTATTTTTACTTGCGTGCCTGAGCCAAAATGAGCAGTTGCTATTCAGCACAGAGGAAATAGGAACATTCATTGTTTTTGTGATGACCCAGAGTGTAACACAAACATAACAAAATCCAAAATGTAAATAAATGTCCTTTAATGCCTCCAACTTGGCCCCACTGTTCAATAATTCTCAGTTGGAGATAAAACTTACTCAAAAATAATCTTCAAAAGAAAGCAATACAGGCTGAACTTAATGAGCAGATAGAGGTGAAATAAAAAACCAAACAAACTACAATGATGAAAATTCCACAACGGACCAGGATAAGTAATTACCACATTCAAGGAGATAACAAGGCACAGTCTGTTGGAAGGACGCCAGACCAAAATAAAACACACTTTGCTTCTGGCAACGCTGTGTTATAATCATCTCTCTTATATACTAGTCTCCCCAGCTGCAACCAATGAGGGGGATCATGGCCACTTCCTCTCTCATAAGCCAAGTTGTTTCCTTCTCCATTCCTCCCTGCATGTCCTAGGATGCAGAAGGGATGGGCCTGGTTCTTCCTTTGACTGCCCAGCCGGCCTCTGCCCTTCCCCAGCCTCCTCCACAACCTTCGGAGCCACACCTCCACTTCCTGTCAGCTGTTCCTCCTCTCCCTCAGAGTTCGACTCTACCAAGGGCATGACAGTTTTCATGCATTACATCAGCTTTCCAACATATCCGAGTCACCTACCATCAACTATGCAGTTTGAAGTCAGCACAGGATGCAAGAAATAAATATCTCAAAAGGATCATAACTTGGAAGATGGGAAGAACAAGGTAAATGTACAGTCCAGGAATGACTGAAAGTCATCAACTGGACTAAGAAACTAATCTTCTACCTAGATTATTTTGTGTCATCTTTTCCTAGTTTTATGAGCTTACCTGATCAAGTATGGGCCACATTTTTGTGACAAAAAGCTTCATTTTAATCTTTTTTGTGGAGTCCTTTTTGGGGCCTATCCTGCCATTTTAATCTGTTTCCCATAAATTTGGCAGACTATCCAATTTTAGCAGTTATGATCAGAAGAGGATGGAAATCTGCCTGAGGCTTTGTGGCTGGAGGTCACTTGCTGAAGTTCATCAGGTTTCTTGACCTCTTGCGTCATCACTTCCAGCTCTGATTTTTCTACTCCATTAAGTTATTCCATCACACAATGCAATGCTGACTATTCCACTACCGTTTTTTCCTCTTAGCCAGCAACTCCTCTTTGTGGAAGAGAATGCTTATGTAGAGAGCTTATTTACTGCAGTATCCGGTTTTATGACTGCAGTTTTGAAGGATGTAGTAAATTGTTATTTATATTCACAGTTGAGAAAATGTTTCTATTCGTTAATGACTGTGGGAAAGAGCTGTGCATAGTAGGCTTGAAAATAATACAAAGTAAGTGTTTAAAAGGCCTATTTGTTGCAATGAACACATAACAAAAATTAATTAAATCTGCATATATTTGTGTGTTTTACTTGCATTTTGTTTCAAGTCTCCATAAGGAGAAAACAAGAACAGAAAAGTCTGTTGATGCTGAGCAACAGAGCAATTCTCTGGTTACTACTCAGATTTAGGGTTAGATAGTCAGCATTGTTTAAAGCTATTCAATTGGATAGGACGATGGCCAGTTGTTGGAACTCAGGCAAGGATGTCAGGTGGGAAGGAAGGTCAAAAAAACCCACCATGGTCCACGATCCAAAACTCCACCCTTTTTATGTGCATCACACTATTGGAAGAAATATCCTTCTCGGTTTCCCTACTTTCTTCCAAGTAGGGGAAGAAAGACACTGGAAACATGATGACTGCTTGGAAAGATGGTTTAATGGTGGACAGGACCACATAGCTTGGAGCTCCTGGGTGAAAAAGGAATAGATGCTGAGAGTGTCTGGTTTTATGCCCTCTGTTGGGCTTTGAATTTGAGCTTGTCTTCTGATTGGTTGTCAGATTCCCATGGGACCATGCAGGGGTAACTTTGTAAGTTGTCTTTTGAGTCCCAGGCTTGGTTGACTCTTGCTGGGTGATGATGTAGTGAAAGGGCTTTGGGCAATTCCTCTTATGGCTCTGCCTGAAGGAGGTAGATCTTTGTTATGTAGAATGGAATGGCTCAGGCCTTAATGGCCCATTAACAAAGGTGCAGGGGAATGAGTTTCTGCCTGTCTGAGTTTCTATTCTCTTTTAGGGGAAATATTCTGTCTTTTTAGTATATCCTAAAATATTTAATTTTCCTAGGAGAGGGGTGGATTTTAACTTCCAACAATACATATATAGAAAGAGAGACAAAAACATACACAATGCATACCAAAAAGCCTTTTGCCTCTCTCTCTCTCTCTCTCTCTCTCTCTCTCTCTCTCTCTCTCTCTCTCTCTCACACACACACACACACACACACACACACACACCCTGATTTCAGTACCTATAGGGAAAAATGTATCCCAAAAAGGGATCCCTTTTTGCTAACAATGTGCTGCAATATTTGAGACCAGAATTTCCATCACAAAGAGATGTGATTGTTAAATGAGCTGCACCCAATTTTATTATCTTTTTTTCTACAGGTGTTAAACTGAATCATGCAGTTTTAACTTCCTCCATATCTTCTATCCTTCAGAGATCTGTAAAAGGAGGAGGACCCAGATTGTTGGGGGAAATTTGTAAATGACTTAATGCTGTAAAGCACTATGGACTGGTATAAAAGTCTAAGTGCTATTGCTATAAGGTAGCAGGTGAGAAGAAATATATTCTGGCCAAGCTTGTAGCAACTAGAGTGGAACCATGATGCATTGGACATACCATTGTTATTATGGTTCATGTTCAGTAGTGCTCAGTGGTGGAATTCCTACCAATTCTATGAGAATGCACATGTGCACAGCACTTAAAGACCTCCCTTGGTGTCAGCACTGATGAGCTGAGCTGTTTTTTAGCTCAGCTGGGGCAGGGAAATTTGCTCTACTGTGTGAATCAGCTGAGATAAAACCAAGGGAATATAAGACAAGGAACCGTGGGGGCAGGAGGGCCAGGGCAGCCAGAGGTGGGTGTTATGTCTGGGAACGTGGGCGCAAGAACGGAGACGAGGCATCGAAATAGTGAGTCCAACTCTTTATTAGTGACTTCAGAACAGAGCAAAATACTTGGGCAGCAGCAGCTCCTTTTATAGAGCTGGCTGCTGTCACAATACCCAATGGGTTTGAGTTTGCCATGCTGTGAGCGTCCAATCAGCGGCGACCCGCTGTCAGCCAATCAGATCAGCCAAAAATGACCAATCACGATCCGCTATCAGCGGGCCAATCAGAAGTGCAGGTTTACAAACCTGTCGTGGAAAGAAAACTATTAGAATTGCAAGCCAACGAGCTTGCTTAGTTCGGAACAGTGGGTTTTGCTGGTTCTCCGAACTACTCAAAATTTCCACTACCAGTATGGCAGAACCGGTCCGAACTGATTGAATACCACCTCTGGGAGTGCTATATTCATTTATCCAGCAACAATTTCTCTGCCTTGAGCAGTGATTTTCAACCTTGGCAACCTTAAGATATGCCATGTGATTCCATGTTGGATGAAGAATTCTGGGAGTTGAAGTCAACGCATCTTAAAGTTGCCAAGGTTGAGAAACATCAGCCTAGAGAATTAAATTACCCTAAATTATAGATATTCCCTGCTTTTTTTCAACAGTATTTTGGCTGTTATTGATGTTTCAGTCCCAATGGTACATAAGCTTTAAGCATGTACAGGATTTGGTTTTTGTCATTTTGTGTGTGTGTGTGTGTGTGTGTGTGTGTGTGTATTTGTTTTCTTAAGTTTTCGCGGGTACTTACATGTATGGTATTCAGCTTTGTTCGGGTATATATAATCATATAATGACGTGGGAAAATACCCAAACAAAGCTGAATACCATATATATATATATATGAATGAAATGGCCTTTTAAACAAGCGAGTTAAATGGACAAGATGTATGCCACCTATCGCTGTTAAGATGGATAGAGAGCACCATAAATAAAAACACCTGACATTTCAAAGAGGCGAAAATAAACTCCATAAATGGCAGGCAGTATTGATCAGTGATAATGAAATATCAGCTAAGTCCACAGAGTGCCTGAAGTTTTCCTCCTCTGTTTTGATCATGTTCAAATGTTAAACTTAATCCTTAAACCTATAACTGGGAATCAGGCCAAAAAGACTGAGGGAGATGAGGTTTTAGGAATGAGCTGCTGATGTTCAACTCAAATGTCAGTCTTAAAAAAAAGCAGATTCTCATGTGGTCGTATTATTATGTAATATTAGAAATCAATAGGTCTGTTTGGTACCTATTCATTTAATGAATGTTTAGGAGTGAATTTAATATATTTCCATAGGCAATAGACAGATCTCAGCTAATTCTAATAAAGTTATTGCATCTACGTGCCATTTCTCTTTGTTTACAATGTTAGGAGCACGGATTAAAAATAATTCTGTTAAGATCCTGCTGGAAGCAAATTTAAATGGATGTTCTCAGCAGATTCCTAAGAGGATGAGTCTTACTAGCTAGAAATTATACTTCCCTTTCCCTGTTCCTTGATGGAACAAAACAGGGTTGCACTTAATTTCTAAAACACACGAGATGTTAAAGAGGCTTATCTGTCTTTCTTTCAAACTTTTTTAAAAACCAAAAGGGAAGACTCTGATCTGCAGGATTCCAACTGATTTTGGAAATCTGTCATAATATAAATTAAATTTAACCAATAAATTAAACCAAGTTGGAAGAGACCTCTTGGCTATCTCATATATTTTAAAACATAAATACAACTCCTGCCAACCCTTGCCTCCCTAAGTGGCTCTACAGAATTTTGCTATGGATTGTTTAATTAAAAATTCAGTAGGAAAATTTGCTGGGCTGAAAAATCAAAAGTGCAAAGCATACAGATAAATACATACTAGCTTTGTTTATTTATTTCCTGTGAAAATGGTCCCTGCCCTTTGTGGGATGTGTGCCAATGGGACTTGGACAGTGGTGGTATTTATTTTTATTTATTTATTTTATTTATTTATTTTTATTTGACAATCACTTACAAGATAATAGTTATGAATACATGAAATGGGTACATATAACAAAAATAAAAGAAACAATGGGACAGGGACGGTAGGCACGTTGGTGCACTTATGCACACCCCCTACAGACCTCTTAGGAAAGGGGTGAGGTCAATAGTAGACAGTCTAAGGTTAAAGTTTTTGGGGTTTGGGGAAGAAACCACAGAGTCAGGTAGAGTATTCCAGACATTGACCACTCTGTTGCTGATATTCTGTATTCAGCCGGTTCACCCCAGATCGAGCGAACCGGAAGCAAGAATTTGGCGTGGGTTGCCGATCCGGTAGTAAGTTCTGGCTGGCCAGGCCCCCCACCTGGTCACCCTCCCACCCGATGCTTGCTCATCCCGCCTGCCTGCCTGACATTCTCCTAAGGTATTTCTTTCTTTTTTTTCCCTCCCGATAATCAGCTGTAGATAAGATTAGCTGTGCCAGGACTCTTCTTGCTGAGGCCCAGGAAGGCAAAAAATGGAGGGAAGAGCTCAGCCCCCCCCTTCATTTTTTGCCTTCCAGAGCCTCAGAGGAACCCCCCCCCCCAAGGCTCTTCTGAAGCTAGGAAGCTCCCAAAACGAAGGTTGGAGGGTTGCTGCATGCCCCTCCCATGCTCTGTTCCTTTTCTTCCTGAGCCCCAGAAGAGCCTTAGGGAGCAAAAAGCCCCCAGGCTCCTCTGTGGCTAAGAAGCTCCTAAAAACAGATGGGGGCTGCAAAAAAAGCCATGCCCACCCAGTCACATGGCCGCGCCCACCAAGCCACGGCTACAGAACCAGTAGTAAAAGTTTTTGAATCCCACCACTGGACTGGGGCATCTGGAGAGAGGAATGAAAAATCAAGATGGTGGCTGTTGACAGGCTTTAATGCAACAAACATGGCTGCCATCTTAACTTTTTTGTGACATAGTTATAGAAGCTAGGATGGCTGTTGTCATGGATCTACCCCAGATTCTCTCTCCATACATGAGTTCAGAGGAGGGGGGTGAGTTTGAGTCAGCAGAGGAAAACGTAGAGCCGAGTGTTGGTCAGGATCAGGGCTCGGAGAGTGCTAGCCTGACAGAGCAGCCTCAGCTGGGTTGATAATATGAGTAACAGGGTAAAGCTGAGTGAGGTGAACCTGCAGCAAGTGGGACAGGAGACCTCAGTTAGAGCAATGAGGAACAGGTGAAGTAAAAGACACCTAGAGCAGAGAGGAGACAGCAGAGGTGGTATTCAGCAGGTTCTGACCAGTTCTGGAGAACCGGTAGCAGAAATTTTGAGTAGTTCAGAAAACTGGCAAATCCCACCTCTGACTGGCCCTGCCCCCATCTCTTCTCTGCCTCCTAAGTCCCAGCTGATCGTCTG
This sequence comes from Notechis scutatus, assembly GCF_049901735.1. NCBI lineage: Eukaryota > Metazoa > Chordata > Lepidosauria > Squamata > Elapidae > Notechis > Notechis scutatus. The sequence goes on along the minus strand of NC_142025.1, from coordinate 12,894,279 downwards.
GGTCTTCTTTTGTTGCCCTGCACAGTAGAACAGAGCTGGAAAGCAGGTTAGTTGGGTGATGAGGGAATGGGATTGTGCAATAATCTTCCCCCTGGAGTGGGGTCGGAATGGGGATTTTGGTATCCTTCCCCTGCTATGCCCACCAAGCCACGCCCACCAAGCCATGCCATGCCCACCAAGCCACGCCCACAGTACCGGTAGTAAAAAAAAAAAAATTGAACCCCACCACTGGGAGACAGGCATAATGCCAGTCAGCTAGACTACTCACAAGGAGGCAACCTCACTTCTCATGAAGGTCATCTACTTAATCCCACCCTGAGGACTTGAGCGTTGCTGGAGCAATGTGCCTAGTTCTGTGAGCTGCTTTCCTGGATTTTGTCGGTGGCCATCGGGCTTGGTTACTCAGTGATTTTAACGGTACTGAGCTTAGAATTGAGTTGTATGCAACTGTGTGTGTTTTATGGAATGTGTGTTTATTGGGATCTGTTTTGGGAGTTTGAATAAGCACTTCTTACTATATGTGTGTGAGGCGGAAAGCTCTGCCTTCTAAAAAACAGCAAAATCTAGTTATTAAATTCTAAGGAGAGGCCTATATTGAGCTTCTGATAATGTGAAGATTTACATTGAATCAATTTATGAACTGATTAGTCAATTAAAAGTGTGGCATTTAATCAACAACAACAAAAATCTACAGCCAGTGGACATTTCTAATAAATGCCAGAAAATAGCAGAGAATCACAATAAATTTCCATTAACATTCCATGGAGCCTTCATTTTTGTTAGCAGAAATCGTTAAGTTAATGAACATATGTGCCAATTTAGGTACTAATCTTTAATAGAATTCCTGGTGCAAGGTGTGCATTTAGATACAGAGAAAACATTAAATGCAACCCTCTCCAAAGATAGAAAAAGGATGGCTTCCACTGAGGCTGTGCAAATATTGCGTATAGTGGCTGGTTTTTAACACCAGGAGAGAAAATTTCTGCTTTAAATGAGATTCTGTATCTCACTCACTTGGGAAGTGAGGTTTAGAGCATGAACCTCATTGTAATATGGAACGAATGAGGCAGCCCACCTGCCCCACCACCTCACCACCCACCCATTGGATTTATCCAGGCACCACTGCCACTTGCAATTACAAAGCAAAAGTGCAAAAAACTGGCTGTGGGAGAAGCCATGACCTGTATGGTGTAGCTTATTTTGCCCTGCGTTTATTCAATATACAACTGCCTTATAATTTCTGGCAGCCCTCTGATCTGTTAGCCAGTTACAAAGTCACACCTTCATTACATCCTCTGTTCCCAGTTTCAAGTAGCTTGTCACATCTATTGATTGTACTCAAAGGGCAATTTACATGGATCTGTTTCGACTGGCCCCAGGAAAAGGAGAAAAGGGAAACCCATCTGATACTCCCTCTCATGGAGTCATCAGCTTTCTCTTGAAGATTTGAGGTGATGCCATGAACTGTCTGCTGGAAAGCAAAGCTCCATCAGCAAATATGCCATCACTTATCAAAATCTAAGCTGGTTTTTGCTTTGACCAAAATGTCAAGGTGTCACTCTCTTTTCTGCCGTTTGCTAAATCATTTGTGAAGTTGCTTAAGGCAACCAAAGGTCAAGGAAACTATTGCATGGGTGGTCTTTGTCTTTCCTATGTGTCATCAACAATATTGAAAATTAAAGAGTTTCACAATATTTGTACAGCACCAATATGGAGTTTTGAACAAAGCTGACTGCTGTTGCTATTATTTCCTGGAATTTATGAATCCAGTTATGGATTAAGTGAGGAAATCCTGTTTTGTTTGCTCTAGGCTTTAAACCACCATGGATTTCATCTCATCTACTGATCATAGAATCCTAGCTTTGTAAGGTTGGAAGAGATCTTGGTGGTCTCCTAATCCAACCCCTGTCCAGATCATTAATCCTTATATAGTTAGAACAATTAATCAGTGGAACAACTTGTCTCCAGAAGTTGTAACTTCTTCAACACTGAAAGTTTTTAAGAAGAGATTGGATAACCATTTGTCTGAAGTGGGTTGGGGCTTCCTGCCTAAGCAGGCGGTTGGACTAGAAAACCTCCAAGGTCCCTTCCAACTCTGTTATTCTATTCTATTCTAGATATCATCCAAGATAACTGGCTGTCAAACATTGCATAAAAATCTCCAGCGCTTCCAAGCATCCAGTAGACAGTTTGTTCCACTGCTCAGTTATAACTGAGTCAGGGTATAGTCAGGACATTTTTCCTTATTTCAAGTTGGAATTTCTGTCTCTTCTACCTGTTGTTTTTTGTCTTATCTTTTGATGCTACAGAGAGTGTTTCTCACCCTTGGCAATTTTAAGATGTGTGGGTTTCAATTCCCAGAATTCTGGGAGTTGAAATCCACACATCTTAAAATTGCCAAGGATGAGAAGCATTGCTCTAAACAATAAAGCCACGCTATCATCTTTTGGGTAGTCCTTCAAATATTTGAAGATTGCTGTGTTGCTTCTTTTTAACCTTTTCTTTTTTATATATCCAGTTCCTCCAAGCTAATTATTAGCTGACACAGTATATGAATACAATTTTCTTTGCTAGAAGAAACTAGGCTGTTAAATGACTGTCCAATATGGATCAGCTGCCTTCTTGACAGTCTACTTATTGTGTTGTGGAGAAGCTCTTATAGGTGGAGTACAATATGTATGTATGCTCTTATTTTTCTTTTTATAGTACAATTATCTCAAATCATCCATAGCTTCCTATGCATTTATCAAATTCCTAAAAAATAAATCATAAGAGAATTTCTCCAAAGCAACTTTCTCAATAGTGGAACTACACTTCTTTCTTATAGGTAATCCTATTCTTGAGGTGTATATGGAGAATTTCTCCTTTCTCTGCAGAAATCCATAGTCTTAATCCAATTTCTCTACCATCAAATTTGGTGGAGAATTTTGGAAAGCCATTCTGGCTTAGCATTAATATAAATTGGGCTCAAGGAAGGAGATATACTTTTTATGTAAAACTTGAAATTTATGTGGCTAGTTTCAAAGTATCAGCATTTCTGCAGAAAGGAAGTTTGTTTTCCTGGTACAAGAGCCAAGGAGAACAAATGAACATCAAAAGAAGGGACAAAATTATAACTACCCCAAGGGGCAAAACTGTAACTACCCCATAACTACCCCAAGATGATTTGATACCTTGATGACATGATCTTCCAGGGGATGCCCCATATTTTGAAATAGCATTCACATCAAACTTTATATGGCCCCAAACTTTGTCATTTAAGAAAGCCCTAAAAACATAACATTTAACAAGTCAATCTGCATTGATACTGATATATTTTTCTTCCCATTTATTCATTGATTCGTTGATTGATTCATTGATTCATTCATTCATAACTAAGCTTTATTATTTTTTATAAACAACTCAAGTGAATATATATAATAGTCCCTTTTCCTCCTATTTGTAGTTAGTGGTTTTTTTTTTAGGTTTTAGCTATTGTATGTCACCTAGAATTGCTTCAGCAAGTGAGTTGGCTTGTAAATTGACTGAAGGGAGAAAAATAATAATAAATCCCTATCAGCTATTGCCACATTTCAGTCAAGAAAAAGACTGGGCAGCTGAGAAGAGTGACACTGCCTCTTCCTTGCCCAGCATACAGCTTCATAAGTGTCTTCTTGTTAAGTAATACAAAAGAAACTAGATTCTCTTGATGCAGACCCAGATTGCCATGTCTTCTTAAAAGGCCAGGAAGCATGGGCTTAGAATGGAGGCAGAAATTGCATTTCAGCTGACAGTAGCAAAGGAGTTCACAAAATTTTATTTACTCCCCTTTTATTAACAAGTCCTGGGGAAAATCATTTCTGGACAGCTGATAGTGAAGATCTTCAAAGTTACATCCCAAAGGAACACATTCCAAGGGACGTGTAGTATGTAAGTACTAAATAGGAGGGGATCCTGAAATCCCCCAAAACATTGAAAAGCCAGCTTTTCAGTATCACTTTGTGCCCCCTCTTGTGAAATAGAGAATTTGCTGACCTGTGTCACAGAAGATATAATCATTTTCCTCAATGGAAAATAAACAAAATATTTGTTAGATGATGTCCAGTGCTTCAAAGACATCAGATGTTTTTAAAGCTGCCTTTGATATGGCACTGTGGTGTATTTTTATCCCCCTGAGCATATACAGAGTTTTGTGTTGTGTTTTCAGGGAAACATGCTAGAAGAATGGACCACAATACAAGAGAAGAATAGGTTTCTCTTGATATTTCAGTGCTGGCTGAAACCAATAATTCAGCGTCGACATGATGATGACATTGTGAGGTAGGAGGCGTGAAATATCTACAGAAGATCCTTTGTTCGGCTATTTTTTTCCTGAGACCAGTGTCTTGGGTTGTCAGCAAAAGGCATAAAACAAATTTTAGATTCTAAATAAAGCATCTTTATGGAAGATCCTAATACATCTCTTGAATGAAAGATAGATGAAAACCAAACCAAGTTCTGTGGTAGAATTTTATTTTATTTTTAAAAAAGAGGCTCCAGCTCATGTAATCCTGATGGATGTTGCTAATGAAATTGATTTATGATGTAGATGGGAAGAATGATTATTAAAACCGTGTTCAACAATAAAATTGTTAGTTCACAGGATTTTGTGAGTCCTTTTTTTTTTTTTTTTTTGCTGACTTGATCCTAATTCTAATCTATCCAGTAGATCATCTTTAATTTAAGAGTTGTTTCACAAACTGAATTTATTATTTTATTATTTTAAGCATTCCCATTAAAGTAGTAGCAGCTAAAGATTTTTGAAAACTGTACATCAAACATATGCAAGTATAAAGGTGTTTATGCAACAGTTAGATTAGGCTTACTGTTTTTGTATTCCTGAATCATGCTAAACCAATATTTTTCTAATCATTATTTATTAGAACCATAGTTACAAGACAGGTTTCTTTATAATTATAGACCATAATAGGTGAATTTGTACATTCTGCAGAGCCATACAACATACTGTAAATCTGGCTGGAGAATTCTGGGTTTTTATTTATTTATTTGATTTGTCAGTCACTTACAAGATAATAGGTATATGTATAAACATGAGTAAGAATACAGGAAATAGGTATGAATAAATGGGGACAATAGGACAGGGATGGGAGGCACGATTGTGCACTTATGCATGCCCCTTACAGACCTCTTAGGAACAGGGTGAGGTCAATAGTGGATAGTTTAAGGTTAAAGGAATGGAGGTTAGAGGATGTAATAACAGAGCCAGTTAGTGCATTCCAGTTTCTCCTTCTCCTCTCTCCTTTCTTCCTCTTCTTCCTCTCCAACTTCTTCTTCCTCCTCCTCCTCCTCCCCTTCCCCTTCTTCTTCCTCTTCCTCTTTTCTTCTTCTTCTTCCTCCTCCTCCTCCTCTTTCTGATGGAGCTATTAGCTACAACATTCTGCTCTACAGTCTTATATAGCACTATACAATGATGGTACTTTGAATGCATCCAGGTGGCATGCAATTTTCTATTTAAGTCTAGAAAAATTAATTAGGCATTATCTGCCTTGGTGACAATTTACTAACCCATTCCCGTGTGCTCAACTGAAGCATATTTAGAAATAAACAAAAATGCTAATATTCCATAAGATTTACATTCTTTCTCTTCTGAAGTAAAGAGGCAGTATAAAACTCTGTTCCATCTGGAGCTTTCTTAACTGCTCATGGAAGTTACAAAACCATAGCAATTCACTAGGAGTTACAATTTCTGCCTCATTTTTCATTTCTATTATGTTGCATCTCCTTGAAAAAGTTTTGACAAAATTAGAGTTTTTCTTCAAGAAGAGGATGGCCAGTATTAGCAAAAGTTGCCCCTGTTCCTTTTTCTTCTTCTTTGCTTTAGATAAAAATGACTGGGTAAATGCAGCACTTTGATTTTGCAAATGGGTAGATGATGGCACAATTTAATGCCAGGGGAAGCCATTTAACTTCTGCTAGGTAAAACTCGGAATCCTTTTAAGTTCTAATTTGAGGAGAGTTGATGAGAGTTCAAAGAAGTTTATCATGGGTTTCAAAATCTACCTATCAAATGGAAATGGCTAAAAGATATAGTGCTAAGATTATTGTTTGATGTACAAAAATAAATAAATCAGGCCACCTTCAAAGAAAGAGGCAGCCCTGGAGTCATTTCACTTCTTCCTCAAGATGACAAACACAGGTAGTTCTTGAGCCATCACTATTCGTTGTATGACAGTTCAGAGTTATGTTGCCACTGAACAAAAGGATTTAAAACTAGTCCTCGAAGTTCTGGCTGTCCCTGCGGTCACATGAACAAAATTCAAGATCTGGGCAGCCATTTCACATTTACATGGTCAGAAGATCTCCATTTGAAACCTTCTGTGTCTGTTTCCTCAAGCCAAGTCAGTGGGGAAGCCAGTAGAGATAGTCACAAGTCACTTGGGTAGGTGCCCCATAATCCTTGCCTCCCTGCATTCACACACACACTACACAAACTCTCTACCCTCTTTCGCTGGACTCCCTGCACTTTCACAAATGAACACATTTCTGTCCTCTTTCCTCAGCCGCATTTGCACATATTTCATGTCCTTGGTTGCACAGTGGTTAGAATGCAGTATTGGAGGCTGATTTTGCACACTGCCAGGAGTTTGATCCTGACTGGCTCAAGGGTGACTCAGCCTTCAACCCTTCTGAGGTAAAATAAGTATTCAGATTGTTGGGGGTAATATTCTGGCTTTTTAAACTGCTTAGAAAGGGCTATAAAGCACTGTGAAATGGTATAGAAGTCTAAGTGCTATTGCGGTTGCTATCCATTTTTCTTGACCTCCCTGCACTTACACACCCAGTGCTCTTTTTCTGTGGCCTCTTTGCACTCACATTCAGCCTGCACCCTTTTCCTCTGGCTTTCCTGCCAGAGGAAATAAGCATATAGCCTAGTGGAGTGATTCAAATCTTTTTACTACCGGTTCTGTGGACCTGGCTTGGTGGGCCTGGCAGGGGAAGGATACTGTAAAATCTCCAGTCAGAGGTGGGATTTGCCGGTTCTCCAAACTACTCAAAATTTCTGCTACCGGTTCTCCAGAACTGGTCAGAACCTGCTGAATACCACCACTGATATAGCCCATATCTTCTTTCCCTGGCCTCCCTGCACTTACTACATGTACATGAAACCCATGCCATATTTCCACAGCCTTCCTGGGCTTGCACCATACTGCAATCCTTCTTCCTACATTTACGTAGCCTGTGCTGAGTCTTCTAGGACCTTGCCATAACCCTGCAGCATCCCTGCACACTGTTTACTTGGGACTCCTTCCACTTCCTGCTTAACAACTGGAGTTTCTGGAGTTATGATAAAAACCATCCAGGAATGCCTGGATTGCAGTAGCTAAGTGATACGGCCACATGATATCAACTATTGTGATAGCAATTCCAGTTTCAACTGCAGTTGTAACTTGAGAACCATCTATATTATTCATCAGGTCAAGATTCTTTCCCTTGGATCAAACCTCACTGGTTTTCTGTCTCCCTGCAAATAACCATCCTGTCAGAAGCTCTTTCACAAAAGTAGGCCAAGAGCAGATGAAGGCAGGAATTCTGCAGCAGGAAGCCTCCGTGCCTTACCTGTATGAGCTCAGGACTGCATTTACGTTTTGCTTCAGTGCTTCTGAAGGCCCTGCCAGGCAAAAAAAAAAAAAAATGAGCAGGATGGGAGCTGCAAACAAGCATCCAATCTATTCTGGTGTTTTAGAGATTGTCTTCTAGGCAGAGAAAGCAGGTTACTTCCAGCTCATCAATTTGCTTGTAAGACACAACAATCCTGAGCAGCTGAAAGTTACCTTACAGGAGGATTCCTCGGTTCTGGATCTCCTGACTTAATTCGATTTTTGCAGATTGACTCATTGCCAGGCTAATATGTATATCTAAATGTATAATTTCAGTGGTATTAGGTACGTCAAATGCCTAATTCTAAACATTTCAATGATGCCCATTGGCCTAAATTAACTGAATATCACCATAGGCATAAATGTAGTTTTAGGGTGATGTGTTGTCATTACCTATGACTTATGGCTAAACTGTAATGTACAGACAACTAATTATAGCCTAATTAACAAAGCATGGTTTTGCTTAACTTTTTTTTAGTAAATCATAATGGTGAGATTTACAGCATGCTACATGTTTTACACTGTCTCCAAAATATTTCCCAAGAAAAACTTTCATAATGCTACTTTTCTATTATTATTATTATTATTATTATTATTATTATTATTATTATTATTATTATTATTATTATTATTATTATTATTATTATTATTATTATTATTATTATTAAATGGACAGATCCCTGGGAAAGTTGATGTCATGTTTGATCAGAAATGTTTGATCAGAAAACCTACTTCAGGGAAGGAATTAAGCATCTTTCCTCCCCATTGCTGCTAAATCAGATTTGCACACATGCACCAGATCCATATTATTAAAAACTCAACTATCTAAGCTGCTTTGGATCTGAAATGTATAAGACTTTGTTCTGAATAAGAACAGACAAAATTTAAACATAAGTAAAGGAGTGCCTGCAGATTTTATTCCACTAGTTGTTGGCTATCGAGGGCAGTGCTCATTTCTACTTCAAGTCCATTGAGCCAGCACTGTCCAAAGACATTTCTGTGTCATGTGGCTAGCATTATATCACTGAGCACTGTTACCTTCCCACCAAAGTGCTCCTATTTAGCTACTCATATTTGTAAGCTTTCAAACTGCTTGATTGGCAGGAGCTGGAGAGAAGATGAGAGCTCACCCGATCCCATGGCCCTTGGGTCTCAAACCTGGACTGCCAGCTTTCCAATTAACAAGCCCAGCATCTTAACTGCCGAATCATCACACCACACCAATAAACATATATAAATAACACCTTAGTCTTTTGGAAGTTATTCATCCAATGAAGATGAAGATTTAATTAAACTTGTTTTGAATGTATATGTCTTTTTGTGCTTTCGATTTGTTGGCTTTATTGATGATAGTAGATAGGTAAAGATTTATGTAAAAATGATGTTTTGGGGTCCTTGTTTTTTGTCAATTGACAGTGTCCTCCTTCCAGAGGATAAGTGCAGAAATACTAATAGCAACAACAATAGTAATCACAATTAGTGGTGGTTGGTGTAATGCTGGTAAACAGCACTGTGAAGTACTTGGACAATCAATTTAGTAATTACTGGAAAAGTTATGCATCATTATGCAGGATTTCATAGCTTGGGAGGTAACCTTGTTTAGAGTTTTAAATTAGGATTCCAGTGTATAGGGATTCAGTTTTTACATAAAATAATGCAGATAGAAATTAATCAGAAGTTTAATAATTTAGAGGAGTATTTCTTTCTCCCGCCTTATTTTACTTTATTATTAGCTCGTTATTTGTTTTTGTTTTTTTTGCTTCTGATAATATTCCTTAAAATTGATGAGTAAAGAAATAGTTAGATCCAATTAGGTTGACTCCTACTTTTTCATGGAACTGAAAAACAGAGAGCATCTCCCCTGCCTTTCTCTATATATAGGATATTATTTCACAGAGACGTCTTTTGTAGTCTCACTGCACATCATGTTGGATACCTCATCACAAACCATCAAATTGTCTGTTTATGATGCAGAATGGTAGGGGGCGGGTGTCACCCAGTATCCTACTTTCATTTGTATTCTGCTATTTCTATACACATAAAATAATTGACGTTAGAACAATCAAACACTATTCTCTCTATGGGGCTGTCCATACTAATTATTTACAATATTGTTTCCAGTGACTCAAAAGTTCTGGACCTTCTGAAACAGATAATATAGCATTCCCTGTTATTTGTGTGTGTGTGTGTATGGAGACAGACAGAGAGAGAGAGAGAGAGAATATATGTTTTGATCACATGACCATGCAGGTGTTGCAATGGTCATAAGTGTGAAAAATGATTGTAAGTTACTTTTTTCAGTGCTGTTGTAACTTTGAACACTGACTAAATGAATGATTGTAAGTCAATGACTACCTGTATGTGTTTGCTCTAATTTGGACAGGTTGGAAGTCCGGAGTGTACAGAGGAGAAGGAGAAGGAGGAGGAGGGAGGAGGAGAAGGAGGAGGAGGAGGAGGAAGAGGAGGAGAATGAGGAGGAGGAGGAGGGAGGAGGAGGAGGAGGAGGAGGAGGAGGGGAAGGGGAAGAGGAAGAAGAAGAAGGAGGAGGAGGAGGAGGAGGAAGAAGAAGAAGAAGAAGAAGAAGAAGAAGAAGAAGAAGAAGAAGAAGAAGAAGAAGAAGAAGAAGAAGAAGAAGAAGAAGAAGAAGAAGAAGAAGAAGAAGAAGAAGAAATCGTAACTGTAACCTGAAGACCAAGACTTGACCATTTAGCTAAAACCAACATTTGAAACTGCCTCAAATCTTTCCCAAATTCTTCTACCCCTTTCTCCTGCAGTCAACTCTGCTTTCCTCTAAGCATTTTGCCTCCTCATATCAAGATACCTACCATACTTTTTCTACTTTCCTCTTCCTTTCCTTTCCTTTCTACTTTCTGAGACCATTTGTCATCAATTTGTGATATTTCTTGACCTTGTATGAAGTTTTAATCTCATCAGACTTTTTCCTTTCCTTTCCTTTCCTCTTTTCTTTTTTTATTGTTCTTTTTCCTTCCCTTTCTTCTTTCCCCTTTCTTTCCTTTTTCCTTTCCTCTTTTCCATTTCCCTTCCTTGTTTCCTTTCTCCTTTTTATTTCTCCTTTTCCTTTACTTTTTCTATTCCTTTCATCTTTTACTCTTACTTTTACTTTCCTTATTTTCCTTCCCTTCCCTCCCCTTCCCCCTTTCCTTTCCTCTCTTTGTTTCTTTTTCCTTTCCTGTCATTATTTTCCTTCTATTCCCTCCCCTTTCCCTTTCCTTTATTTCCCTTTCCTTTCCTCTGCCATTCTGACACTTTTGTTCTCCAAATTGGAAATGTTACATTTTGTGCTATTACATGTAGCTCAGCCAGTCATTATGATCCATGCATATTTATATCTGTATCAGTCAAAATCTAAATCTAAATTCAGATCTAAATCTTGAAACACTTAAAGATGCAGGGTTAACCTTTGGAGATAAATTTCTGCCCTATTATGTATCATCTTCCTAAACTCAGTTCTCTTTAGCCATCAGCCACAAACTACTTTATATATTCAATTTATTCCAATCAGAAAATTAGGCCTATCAGATTGCCACTGGTAAGATTTTTTTTTTATTACTATAATTTGGAGTAGGTTATGTCCCTTGTTCTTTTTTTAACCTTCATAGCAGGAGAGAGGTTTTTTTTTTCCTTTAATTGTCAAGCAAATTATAGCTACAAAATTTGCTTGAGGATTTTTCCAGTCAATTTTGTTCAGCTCCGGATGCTCCATTGTGCTCAGAAGCTTTTTAAAAGCAGTGACATGGCTGGGTGGATAAAGGAGAAGTAATTTTGTTTTCCCGAGTGCCTTTAAATCTTTTCCTTCACTTTGCCTACGTTTTATATTTTCTGGTTCCTCGGGTTTCTGAGCAGACAGATGTTTCCTAACCCTTTTCTTTGTTTTCTTGCTTTAAGTTTCTCTATACCTGTTGTACGATATACTTTCCTAGCTACAGTGCAATCACCTCTTATTCTATGTTAGTTTCATGTCCCTGTTGGAATCTGATTCCGAGGGGGAGGTCGAGCAGCTGACAGGGAGTGGGAATGTGGCTCCAGTGGCTGTGGAAGAAACTAGGGAAGGGCACAGTCTGGCTGGGTATTCAGAGGAAGACCCAGGCCTACTCCCTCTTCATCCTAGGACACACACAGGGAGGAACGGAGAAGGGAGCAACATGAGTCACATGGGTTATGGGGGAGAAAAGGGCCCTGATTCCTTTCATTAGCTGCAGCTGGGAAAACAGGATTTTAAAGGGGTGTTTGCACACAGCACCTTGCTGGAAGCAAAGTATGAATTATTTTGGTTTGTCAAGTCTTATCTGGGTTCTGGCATCCTCCCAACTGTGTGTGTTTCATTATCTTCTGAAATCTTCAATTTCTTATCCTGCCCTGTATCGTTAATGGCTGCAGTGTGGTTTGTATTGGTTTTTATTTATAATTTATATGTACTTTGGGTTCGGACTGAATTTTTTCACTTTAAAAACTGTTCTTGGGAAAGTTTTTTCTCCAGTCAATGACAACTGGACATTGGGGGCCAAGTTAGAGGTATTAAAGGGACTTTACCTACTTTTGTGACTTTGTTGCTTTTGTGCCACGCCCCGGCTCATCACAGTTAGCTACCAACAAATTTTTCTTGTATTTTCCCTGGTCAGTCCTCAAATTTGACTGCAAAGCAGTGCTTAATGTAAGTTGCACCCAATTTTACGATATTTTGTGCCACAGTTGTTATATGGGTATCATTACAGTTGTTATGTGAATTTCAAATTTGATTGTGGGAAGCCGGCTGGGAAGGTCTCAATGGTGATCACAATCCCAGGATCAACCTCATCATCAATAGGTTACCAAGCACCCAAATTTTGATCCTGCAATGGTTGTTAAATGTAAAGACAAGTTGTAAATCACCTTTTTCAGTACATTGTAACTTTTAGCTAAATAAATGGTTATAGATGGAGGCTACCCCATCAATCCCAATTGATTGCATTCTCCTTTGTCTGTTATACTGGCATTCTATTTAATTTGTTGGAGTTCTTATTATAACCTTTTAGAAATTACATAGAAGAGGAAAAGTCCAGGGCGGAAAGTAGAAGGTGAGGACAGTAACATATGTTTTTAAACAGAACACATTCTTTTGGGATTTTATGAGAATCCTCCATGTCTGTTACAACCCTTTGCTTCTAAACAATGCTTAAAGGTTGAGGGGCATAACAACAGCAATATGGAATGCTTCCAGTGGAATTTCTGCTCCTGCACTTTTAAGATTTCAATAAAGGTTGCTTTTCTACCACCTCTACAAGGAAGTCATCATTTTTTCCTGCTTCTGTACTGGTTCTAAGTGCTAACCCCCCAAAAAATAGCAGAATCATCTTCAAGTTTATCTTCTGGTGCCTCTTCTTCACAACAATGTGAAGATGAGTTACCACTGTTTCTGCAATATGATTTCCAGCTTCTCAGACCAGTCTACCAGTCCTGTAATCCCTGTCTCCATAAGATTAAGCACTAACCTACATATTAGGCCCAAGCCTGCATAATTTAAATCCAGACAAGTTCAACCAAGTACTACCACTTATTGTGATCCATTTTTAATAATTCTGTGCAAAGCACTTAAGACAATCTCTTCTGGGCATGTTCAAAAGATTGAGACCCAAAACAGACAATCCAAAAGACACGTGGCTGCTTTAAGATCAATAGCTGGTTTGGGGGTGAGCTTCATAGCTTTTGATAAGTCTGCTCCAAAAGGCTCTGCAAATTTCTAGGTTCCATTAACAAGAGTGCAGCTTAATTTCAAGTTAGAATGACTGTATCCATTGGTTTTTATTGATTCTTACATGTAGCTTGGTTTATTACCTCAAATTCTTTCCCATTTTCTCATTAAAAAAAAAACCTTATGGATATGAACGAGTTCTTTTTACAAATATTTTTTGTTAAACACAGTTTCTCAAATTTGATAGTATGCATATTCCTAGTAAGGAAAGGACTTCATGTTACATTGGGCTTATAAATTAGATGACTAAGTAGTAAAGATGAAGACAGCCAGTTTCTTGCAGTGGTCAGATGCACTAACCTAGAAACCAGGAGACCATGAGTTCAACTCTTATCTTGGGCACATAGCCAGTTGGGTAAATTTGAACCAGTCCCTCTCTCTCGACCCTAAGAAGTGAGCAAGGACAAATCATTTACTGAAAATCTTGCTAGGAAAACTGTAGGATTTGTCCAAGTAATCACCAGGAATAAAGGAATACTCAAAAGCATGAATAATAGTAATAAGCACCTTGGTTGCAATTCCAAGATCCAGGGTACTACTTCAACACCATTGGCATTGACAAAAATCGTCATCAGTCAATTGCAAAAGACAGCTTTACTTCAAACAGCTTACATCCTGCAACTATACATTTAACACCATCAAATAACATCTCTTATCCCAGGTCCTTGGGAAGAATTCAATAGGCAGATAAAAATGCCAGATTTGATCTAAATATCTGACCATGTCTGATGAACCAACAACAAATTACAGGTCTGTTATGAGAAATAATGTGGCAATTCAAACAATTATTCTTGAATAAATGGGCATTCAAACCACAGCTTTCATTTTTTTCTGAATGAGCAAATCTTTGATTTCTCTGATTTTCACTGTCTTCTGATGAAGAAATATTCAACGGATGATCAGGTTTTATCATAGAGGAAGAACAAAATAAATAAGATCCTCATCTATTTCTGAACAAGGCTGGCATTATTAGTGGGCAAATGAAGAAATTATTTCATTTGGTAAATCCTAAAGAGTGGAAGGGATTCCTCAGCTATTTTCTTCCTTTCAAGGTTAAATTGAATCGCCTGAAAATGAATTTTTGCCCTGGTTATGGTAGAGGCAAATAACTGTTGGTGTTGCTGACGTGAGATTCAATACCAAAACCAATCCACTGCTTAGTTGCGGTGCCCCTCATACCTTTCACACTAACCAAAGTTCTCAGTTGGTCCTGCTCCCAAGTAGTTATTATTAGAAGTTTAAGAGGGGGGAGGCAATTGCAGTATATGTGTAGGGGGTAGATGGCTGGATTGTTATGTCAACTACATACTCCGGTCTAGAAATAAATCCCATTAGATGCGGTAGAACCCCTAAGTTATCATGTTTGAAATTATGAGCCAGTAAGCTGTGTTGAGTCTTGGAGATTGAAATATTACTCTTTTGAGTTCCAAAAATTATTTCTTTGACAGTTGGTTTGTTTTTAAGGAAAAAAGAAGGGAGAAGAGACTGATGTGGTCACAAGCACAGCTGTCCATGGAAGTGTTTTTAGGGCTGTCAAAAATGTAAACATGGCTACTCTCAGTAGAAACCCTACTTCTCTTTCAACGTACAACTATTTATTTAGCAATGATTCAAAGTTGCAATGCCATTGAATAAAGTGACTTACAGCCTCCTCCCACTTACAATTATTGCAGCCTCTCTATAAGTCACATTAATTTATTTATTAAATTTATATTGCTACCCATGGCAACTCAAGGCCGCTTACAGAATACAAAACACATTTAAAACAATAAAAACCAACAAAAGGAATCAAATAAATTAATACAGTACAATATAACAAAATCACTCCCCACCTCCCATCCCCTACCCCAGCGAAAGCAGATCACACAAGCCATTTAATGGGCTCCATCCTGCTTTGGGGTCCCCAGGCCCATTGGCAGATCCACATCTTCATTGCCTTCCAGAGGAGTATTGGTGGGGAGGTTTTCTAATCTCTGGGGGAATGATATTCCAGAGAGAGGGAGCCATCATCTTCTTCTAGGTTTCACCAGGTGTATCTCCCTCAGGAATGGGACCCGCAACAATCCCTGCCTCCTCGCTCTAATGGGTCAGGTAGATGTGACTGGCAAGAGATGTTCCCTCAGATAACCTGGTCCCAAGCCATGAAGGGCTTTAAAGGGGACAACCAGCACCTTGAATTGCACCCGGAAGCAAATTGTCAACCAATGCAGCTCCCATAGGAGAGGTGATACACATGCACACCGGGGTCTGCACAAAACCACGTGGGCTGCTGCATTTTGCACCAACTGGAGCTTCCGGATGCTCTTCAAGGGCAGCCCCATGTACGTGTTGCAATAGTCAAGACCAGGACATGATCAAAGTTCAGTCAAGCAATTGGCATGCCATCCACGTCAATATCTTGGGATCACATGATTACCATTTACGACTTTTACACAGTTTCCTGAAAACAAAGTCAATGAAGGAAGAAGGGTTTGCTTAACAACTGCATGATCTATTTAACAATTGAGTGTTATTATTTATTTTATTTAGTTAGTTGTATGGCATTTACAGAGCTCATGCAATCACTGATATACAAATCTAGTTTAAATAAAGCGTCAGAATACATATATACATACAAATGTATATACATGTATATATTTGTTTTCTTAAGTTTTCGTGGGTACTTACATGTATGGTATTCAGCTTCTTTTAAAGTTGTAGCAACGTTTCGGCAGAATCTCATCTGCCATCATCAGGCTTTTGTATTGTGTTCGTCTGTGAGTATTGTGTTCGTCTGACTCACAGACAGAAGCCTGATGATGGCAGATGAGATTCTGCCAAACGTTGCTACAACTTTAAAAGCACAACTACAATGACGTGGGAAAATACCTAAACAAAGCTGAATACCATACATGTATATGTTTGTGTGTATATATGTAAAATAGGATGTGAAATAGAATGAGAAAGTGTGTATGTGTGTGTGTGTGTGTGTGTGTGTGTATACATACAAACACACACACACATACATACACACACTACTATAATACTGCACAGGTAGTCCTAGAATCATGACCACAACTGAGCTGAAAATTTAGGTTGTTAAAAGAGTTTTTGGATTTTGATCATGTGACCATGGGAATGCCACAATGGTCATAAACATGAAAAACAGTCATAAGTCACTTTTTTTTCAGTGCTGTTGTAACTTTGAATGGTCATTAAACAAATTGTTGCAAGTCAAGGATTACTTGTGTATGGAGCACTACGACTGCAGAGGAATTCTAGGAGTTGAAGTCCACACACCTTAAAGTTACCAAGGTTAAGAAACAATAATAGGAAGACATAACTTTTGTTTTATTCCAACTTCTTCCATCCCTTTTGGACTAATCCTTGTTTTAAAGTGGGGGACATGGAGTTTTATACACCAAGAAGGCTCCGGATTAGACAAGACTTCAATAAGCAAGCTTTTCTGGAAGGAGAGAGAGAGACAGAGAAAGCCTACAACATTTCACTTTTCAGTATTCTCTCTCTCCTTTCCTCCTTTTAGGTAGCTCTGATAAAAGAGTTTTACAGAACCCTAAAGATAGCGCAGTTTTGTTTTCTTTCGATGGGGGAAAGGATCACCGGGCCATTAAATGCTGAATGGATCCTGCATCTTTTCTAAAGCTACAATTTGGGGCGCGGGAAGATGAATCGTGGCGCTTACAAGAGAAAGAACGTCCGCAATCGCGCTTGTTCTCTGAGTAAATTTTCCGAGCTTCCCCGATCTTTCCTTTCCCCCCGAAAAAGTGCACCGCATCGGCGTCCCCTGGGATAACAATTCACCTGCCCCGCCATATCTGGGGAGACCGAGATTCCTTTCGATGTCCTTTTCCCGCCGCCGGCGCGGCGCTGCCTCCCTCTGCCTCCTTTCGCACTCAGGTGCTGGGTAGAGCTGTCAGCCCAAATGGGAGCTGAGTTTGCAAGCTGACAAGGGAGGGATGGAGGGCGGCAGGAGGGAAGGGGGTCTCGGCGGGGGAGGGGGGGAGGTCTTCGCTGATGATGTCACGGGCAGCTTAGAGCTGTGATTGGACCTTATTAGACTTCGGGGAAGCAAATAGGGGTGCTGGTTGCATGATTGGCTTCAAAGTGGCTGCTGGGGCCAAACAACTATCAAAGGTGCAAAAAAAAGGAAAGAAGGAAGGAAGAAAGGCGAGAAAGAAAGAAAGAAAGAAAGAAAGAAAGAAAGAAAGAAAGAAAGAAAGAAAGAAAGAAAGAAAGAAAGAAAGAAAGAAAGAAGCAAGCAAGCGCGCCGGGCATTGCCAGTCCCGAAGAAAGCAAGTTGCCTGGCGCACGAGGGCAAGAGCTCTCGGACCGAAGAGAAAGGAGCGTGGAGGAACCCCAGCGGGCATCCTCGGGTGTCCTAATCCTTCCTCCCCTACCGCCGCTGCTCTCACTTTTCTCTCGCGGATCTGCAGCGGCTCGGCCAGAACATCCGCGCACCAACAACGCGCGCCCGGCACAGCTCTTGGAAGCACCCTGCCTCTTCGTGGCTGGAAAGCAGCCGGAGCCGCCAGGCAAGAGGAGGAGGAGGGGGCGCTCCGCCCGTCCAGCCGGGCCCGTCAGTGTCGGTGCCCCCCACGCTGCTCTTGTTTACCGGGCGGGAACCATGACCTCGGTGCTGGAGAGCAGCCGAGCCTCTGGAGGAGCCGGCGGTCAGCTGAAAGGCAAGTCTAAGCGGCGGCGGAGGCGGCGTTCCAAGAGGAAAGGTAAGCGCGGAGTCCTTCTTTGCTTTTTGTCCCCATCGCAGCTCTTCCACGCCCCCCTTTCCCCCCGCAGCGCCCCTCTTCTGACTTCTTTGGCAAGGAGGGTTGCTCTTGCTACGGTCGTCGACATCTTGGAGAGGAGGTCGAGGTTCTGGGGCTCCCATCAGATCCCTCTGGGATATGGCCTCGACCGAGTAAGGAAGAGATGGAGAAGCGGGCTTCGGAATGTGCTTTTCCCCTTGCCGGGATAGTTAGACAGGCAGCATCTGGAACGGGGAACCTCCAGACTGGACAGATATATCATAAAAGTCTAAAATGTGTATAAGTAAAGTCTAAAAAAGAATTTCTTCTTCTTCTTCTTCTTCTTCTTCTTCTTCTTCTTCTTCTTCTTCTTCTTCTTCTTCTTCTTCTTCTTCTTCTTCTTCTTCTTCTTCTTCTTCTTCTTCTTCTTCTTCTTCTTCTTCTTCTTCTTCTTCCCTCTCCTCCTCCACCTTCTCCTTGTCCTTCCCCTTCTCTTTCTCCTTCTCCTTCTCCTCCTTCACCTCCTCTGACCCTAGCAGAGGTAAAATCTATTTATAATGGTGAAAAGGAAGAGGTGAAGCGATGGGGAAGGGGATATTTCTCAGATCTCATCTCCCCTTTGAAAACCAAATAAACCACATTGTGGAGGAGGAAAGCCCCTGGTTTTGCTGCGGCTGCAGCTCCACATGAGCTGCAAGGGGAAACAGGTAAAATCAAAAGTAAGAATGTGCAGAATGTGGCCCCATCCCATCCTTCAGGTACACCTTTTAAAGCAGAAAAACATTGCAATTCTAGAAGAAAGGAGGTGTGGGGGAAGGAATACCACGTTTCTGCTAGGGGGGATAGTAGTGGTGCTTGTATTTGTGGCATTCAAAGTTAAGCAGCCTTAAAGGACACCTCCCGTTCTTTTAAGGAGACCCTTAAATGACCCTGGAGTAATTTTCCTAATCCAGAATGTTTTAAAAAATAAAACAACAGAGGCTCAGAATAGTAAAAGACAGTTTTCGAGATTTAAACACTTCACCCAGGCTGACCCTTTTTTCTCTCTTAAAGATGCGAGACCTTGCCAATGGTTGATGCTGCTGTGTGTCTCTGCAGTTACCATTTTAAGAAAGTGATGAAATAGTTGTAATTCAAATAAGGATCACAAGTACAAAGTAAGGCTTGGTGACACTGAGTTGTGTTGCAAGAATGCTTAGCTCAACTCTCTTAATCAGAGCAACACCTTGTTTGTAGTTGTCATCACCACAGGAGCCTTTGATAAGCTTCTATCACATCACTTCTATCTGTCACTTTGGGGTTGATTTACTTATTAGGGTGCATTTTGCTTTTTTGTTTTTTGTTTTTGTTTTTTGCAGAAGAGAAGATGGAAATGTATCTTCCATCTTTGTGGAGTTAAATAGCTGTATTGTTAGAGGCCTAAAATATTGTCTGCACAAGTTAACGTTTGATTTTTACTTGTGTCACAATCCACAATATGCATACCTTTATTTCTCTGGTGGGAATTTAGAAAACAGCTAATCTGCTTTAACTTGTTTGCATCTTCCTTGAATATAATATCTTCGTTGATTATAACCTTTCCCCTGCAAGTTTTCCAAGAACAAATAAAGAAAAGGGATAAATAAGACAATAGTAAGGTATTATGTATGCCTCTCTTTCTTTCTTGCTCCATTTACTTAAATATACCAAAAAAGAGGAATTCTTGAATGGTCACAAATACCAGTAACTGTTTTTTATAATATAGGAGGAAAATTGGTGAGATTTCTAATAATTGGCTAGTGAAATTCCTTTCTCTTCCTAAATCTGTCAAAATTACACACAGATAATTGAGCCCAGAGGTAATGTTCTCCCAGATTTTACACTGTACCTGTAATTTTGTCATGCAGAGTTTGTATAAATAATATCACTTTCTGTGAATTAATGGTATTCTAAGTTTATCTTTTGAAATTGTGTATAGAAAATAAATTTATCTTTTGAAATATATTGATTTCAACGAGGATCCTAGTGATGAGAATGCTTTGTGTGAGCATTCCACCAGTTGCTGTTTTTAAGCTGATAAGTTTGGTGGAACAAAAGCTATGAAGAAAATTAATCAACTTCTTATGGTCTGTTCTGCATTTCTCTAAGTATTACCTAAAGGCAAATAAATAAATGAAAGAAAAAATTCTGAAAAGAAAAGGGTTTTGACAAGTCCTGCTTCAAGAATAGTGACATCAACAGCTATAGTAGAGAATACCAGGTTGTTACAGATTTTAAAAGGATGATATAAACATGCCAATACTTAAAGGAATCATTTATGTATGTGTGTGTGTGTGTGTGTGTGTGTGTGTGTGTGTGTACTTTCTCCTCTTTCACAGCCTTCTCAGATTGCAATAACTATTTAGAAAATTAGTTCCATTCCTGAAAAGCCATAATAAGTATTCATGCATTTTCCAAAATAAAAACACCTAATATATTCTCACACAGCAAATATGTATCCAAAATACACCTGATCTTTAACTTGTTGATATATTAGTTTGATAAAAGTGAACCTCAGTTTTTTTTAAAAATGCCCTGTCCCCAGTTAGAAGGGTGGGACAGAACTGAGATTTTTTTAAATGGTGTATTTAGCAGTAGTTTTATAAATGACAATCAAAAGAAAGAATTATTGGCTGCAGAAGTGAAATTATTTTTAGAGCGCTAAAATGAGATTCCCCAGGTTAAAAATTGTTGTATGTTACATAGTATTTCCTAACCATTTTGGGAAATCTTACTAAAATATTTTTAATGTTCCTTTAGAATATATTTTATTGCTTCAGCATATCCGCTCTGCTTTTAAACTCTTTGTGTATGTTTATGTAGGTATTGCTCAATCATCTTAATTAACAATCCATTCAAGGGTTGATAATGGTTCCTTTGATCAGTTTAGGTCTGATTTTGAATAAGATAGAACAAAATAAAATGTTCAGATAATCCCATTGTTCAGTTAAAATCATGCTTAGTATTTATCTATAGGGGAAAAATATTCTTCCTAAAATGCTTAAATGACACTCTGGTTTACCTTGTTACAAAAGTTTTTCCCCCCTAAATCATCCATTTATTGAAATTATCAAAAGAACCTTGGTGCTGGCATTACTTTGGACACAATAGATAAAAGTCAAGCTCTATGTGAAATGATAATTCTCCTAATTCTGTGGTAAATTTAATGCAAGATTTGAATAGTCCAAATTAATATTCTGTTAAATTTCTCTTGGGAGCCTAATCCAGTCAGGATTTAAAAGTTAAACTCCACTGATTTCAGTGAGATGTAGAAATGTACCAATAACTTGGGCTGTATTCTTCTTTCTATGTTATATACATTCCACATTTAAAACTAGTTAATGTCCTTTCCATTTCTAACTGAAGCTAAGATTTAAAAGCCATATCTTTGAAAAAACTTTTCAGTGAGGGAATTATATTTTTTAAAGATTTGAATAGCTGTTTTTTAAAAATAGCTATTGCAACTACATGGTCAATTTACTATCATTTCCAGAAAAGAAAATGAATGGAACATTTCCAGTAATAAATAAATAAAACAGTTTCTCAAAAATAATTCACAGGAAATTACTGCTAAATTGATATCATCTATTTGATTATAATTTTTTTCTGTAGCATTTATTTTAATGTCCATCTGTACTATGACGTAGGAAAATAGATTTGATGAAAAATTTTGCATTTAGTATGTAATTCAATTTGATTGTTTTTTAAGCTTATGCTTTTAGTCTTATATTGCTAGATGAAAATTTGCAAAACCAAAACAAAGAAAAGCTTTTAAAATGCACTTCTCCTTTTTTATTATTATTATTTGCTAGTTCAGCAGTTAAGCTAATTCATTATTTGCATGTGCGTTTTGTGAAGTAAGACTATGCAATAAGACAAGTAAACATACAACATATGAACTGTTACTATACGGAAGATAATGGAGGTTATTATTGATGCAATAAAAAGACAAAAAATACAATAATCCAGCCAAGTGTGTGTCTGTGTCCGTGTGATGAACAAGATTACAGAATAAAGAAATTTGGTGAAAATTAATGAAATTTGAGAGGTTAAGGATGAGATTTTTGAATCCTTGTGGATTACCAATCCATATCCTTCCCATAATATCAAAGTAATAAGTGAGCATGTCCCAGCTTGATCAAGATTCAAGGATAAATGTATTTTCCCTCAACAGATTGGTGTCATGCTTCAGGATGTTCGTGACTTATCTTACCCCTTGCCAGCATGAGAGCAAGGATGGGATTTGGAGATAAAATTAAAATGGTTAAAACTTAATCTCCCATCTTATTTTGAGCTTTTCTTCTCTTGTTTCTCTGCTCCCTCCTACTTCCTTTCAACCATTACGTCTGATTTCTTGTTATCCGTGGTAATGACTGCAATTTCAGGAGGCATCAAAGGTGTTCGCTGTGATAGCCAAACTTAAATTTAGAATGAGAGGAAAATTACAGAATTCACAAGTCTGTATCTGCTTGATACAGTAAATCTGTGTCTTTCTGGAAAAAGTTCCAAATAGACAAAATCAAAGATGTGATAGAGAGCTGTAAACTGAAGTCACAACAAATGAAAAATGTCCAGGTTTAAAATGAAAAATGAAAGAAATAACATTATTTAATTGATATTTTCTTTTGCATTCATTGCAATCATTGGCTTGAAGTTAAAAAACAAACAAAGAGAGAATGTTATTAAGATTTTTGTTCTTGTTTCTTTGTTTATGACTGTGTAAAGCTTTGGTATTCTAAGTATTCATATGCAGGAAATGATAATATACCACTTCAGATTTTTCATTTTACCTGGATCAGCTGAAATCTCCTCCTTAAAGGGCAGAGTTTGCAGGTTGATAGAGATGAATGAAGTATTTAAACATTTGGCAGTTGGGCTGTCTGAGCTCATTTTGACATGTGTGAAATGCTGCTCTTTAAAAATGAACGTTGGTGTGTTAATGTTTAATAAAAGATCAAAAACACTTCCAAAACCCCTCCTCTATTTGTTTTATACCAGCATGCTTTAAGAGAAAGTGAGTTTCAGTATTTTACCATAAGAAATAACACCCTACTCCCTTTTTTTCCTTGTAAGTTGTTTATTTGGATTTATATTCTGCACAAAAATGGGTCTGTGTGCCATTGGATCGAGGAAGACATTATTCTTATTTATCACATTCAACCTTATAACACAAACACCCTCTGCTTCCAACGGATCATCCATGCTCCATAATACCTTTTACTTCTGCTCTGCTCACTGAAATCAGTATTGTTATATCGGTACAAAGGAGAGATCCTGTACATTTGTGAAATTGCTACGGATGACCTAATTTAAAAAAAAACAGGGAAATAATTCAGTCACATCAAAATATCCTCCCTACAATTATTCAATAATTTATGATACATGAGGAAGTAGAATTTCCTCCCAGATTGATAACGAATTATTGCTGTAACCTTCCAGATTGTTTACAAATTTGGCATGCATGTGAATGATTAGTAATCTAATTTAATCTAAATCCATCATTTCATAAGGCCTGGAGTCCTGCATTGGTATGTTTAAGCCTTATGCATCTTATGAAAGTTGCATGATTCTATGCAAAATCAGTTGCATTCCCCCTTTTTTTCCTGATCGCTTCCAGTCTGTTTGCTTTGTTTACAAGATCTTCTGAGAAACAAATTGAAGTGATGGATGAAATATGCCATTCTGCTAATTTTTCACAGTGGCTCACTAGCATCTTGGTTATTAAGCTGCCAAATAATATGCCTTTAGTATGAATATGTGAAAGTGAAATAATTGGGCTATTTAATGTTGTTTGGCCTTTTTAATGCCTGTGATTCAAAGATAAGTTATTGGAGGATTGGTGTGTGCATGTGTGTGTGCGCATGTGTGTGTAAAATTAATGATGATTAGGCTTCAAAATGTAATCGTTTGGTGTGAAGAGCAAAAATTCATCACGCATTTCCAGTTGATAGCTTAAACACGCTGGCTGCCTCAAGCAGAAATGCAGCTGAAGTGTTTAGAAGTAGGAACACTTGAATAAAACTCATGGTAGTAATTTAAGGAGATTTGATAATAGGACAGGAGAGAGGCATGCTTCTTCTTCTTCTTTTTTTTTTAAAGCTATTGATCACAATGTCTACAAATTGCAGATTGTATTTTGGAATTGTAACCCAGAAGCTGTATTGTTGACAAAATGATCAAAAGTTATAAAGCAGGTAAACTGGTGGTAGACTAAGGGACTCACCTTCCTAAGAACAGAAGAATAAAGGGATGGTCATTGATATTGAAATATAGTGATTAGATTCTAAAGCTACCCATTTTCAGCATATATAGAAGAAGAACTGCCCATTCAATATTAATCAGTGTTAACAGTGTTGAAAAGTATAGAGTGCCAATGTACGGGATCCTGTTAGAAATCTTGCATTGAACTGAAAGAATGTGAAATTTGTATGTGACATATTCTGTACCTTTTTAACATCAGATTATGAGCTCTGCTTAGTGGTGTAAAGTACTAACTGAGAGCTTTGTCTATCAATAGACTGGTACCTTTTGCACCCAAGACAATAGATAACATCACTACAGAGAAATTAGTTAGAATGCAAGTATGACATTGACCATTGTTCCAAGAAGCATTAAAGGTGTTGCACCAAGGTAATGTATGAGAGTTAATATAGCAAGAAAAGTATGGATCTTGACTATTGCACAAACAACAACATTCACTGTTTTCTAATAACATTATTAGTAGGGAATGGTAGAAGAGACAAACATGCAATCCTGATTGTATTACATGTATTGAGGTTGTCATTCTGGTGTCCCATTTCAGCGTTGTGGTAGACTTGGAGTATCGTATACATTGAAAAAAAACTTCCCATCCTGTTAGCTGAGCATCTGCGCTTGCCAAAAGCTTCCTGTGTATAAGCAGATTATTGTCATTTCTCTCTCCTTTTTGCTTCGTACTTTACTGCCAGATTCGGCTGAGTAATCAGTATTCCTGATTCAAATCAGTATTCCTGATTTAAATCAGTATTCCTGAATCAAATCAGTATTCCTGAAACAGAGGAAGATGGTGAGTATTCTTGAAATCAAATCAACTTCAAATCAACTTCAAATCTCAACAAATAAATGCTCTGTCTTACATATTGGCAAAAAAAAAAATATCAGAAAATAAAATACAAGCTGAATAGTCAAGATCTTGTTGAT
Organism: Notechis scutatus; assembly: GCF_049901735.1. Taxonomy (NCBI): domain Eukaryota; kingdom Metazoa; phylum Chordata; class Lepidosauria; order Squamata; family Elapidae; genus Notechis; species Notechis scutatus. Next base: position 12,868,954 of record NC_142025.1, on the reverse strand, counting down.
GATCCAAGCTCTGTAAAGGACCTTGGAATACTCATCTCTAATGATCTAAGTGCTAGAGCCCACTGTAACTACATAGCCAAAAAGGCATTGAGAGTTGTTAACCCTAATCCTACGTAGCTTTTTCTCTGGTAATATCACACTACTAACTAGAGCATACAAAACATTTGCTAGACCAATACTCGAATACAGCTCATCAGTCTGGAACCCACATTACGTATCTGATATTAGCACAGTTGAGAAAGAAATATTTCAAATATTTCACAAGAAGAGTTCTCCACTCCTCTACTCGTTGTAGAATACCTTATGCCACCAGACTTGAAATTCTAGACCTAGAAAACCTTGAATTATGCCGTCTTCGGTCTGATCTAAGTATGGTATATAAAATCATACATTGCAATGTCCTACCTGTCAATGAATACTTCAGCTTCAACCATAACAACACAAGAGCACACAATAGATACAAACTCAAGGTTAACTGCACCAAACTTGATTGCAGGAAATACAACTTCAGCAACAGAGTGGTCAATGTCTGGAATACTCTACCTGAGTCTGTGGTTTCTTCCCCAAACCCCAAAAACTTTAACCTTAGACTGTCTACTATTGACCTCACCCCTTTCCTAAGAGGTCTGTAGGGGGCGTGCATAAGCGCATCAACGTGCCTACCGTCCCTGTCCTATTGTTTCTTTTATTTTTCTTATATGTACCCATTTCATGTATTCATAACTATGTATATACTTATACTTATTATCTTGTAAGCAATTGACAAATCAAATAAATAAAATAAAATAAAATAAAATAAATAAATCAGATCCATATTCCTGAAACAGAAGAAGGGGGTGACATTTGAAATTTCTAAGGATGCAACCATCAATGGGAGAATTCTAAATGTCTGAGTGAGTTTTGGATCTATGTTTTTTAAAAAAGAAAAGAAAAAGAAAGCAGCTCCTGCCTTGCTGGACAAATTACTTCTAATTTAGGGAACTGGTATCCAAAGGAAAAAAGTTGAAAGCTCGTATTTACTTATTATTAAACCCAGGTCCCAGCAGCTCTGTTGGTGGCTGAATGCATATAAGATGAATCGCATCTGTAAAATTATTGTTTATTTATCTGGTTAGACCTCTACCTAATATTTAATCAGTTCCAAAATGATTTGTGTTTAACCATTGACTTTTTACTCTCACCTTGTTCCATTTTCCACAGAAATTGGTCAAGTGATGGTGTTGGAAGAAAACAAGAGGCAAAAATATAATCTCTGCCTCTCATGTTAGAGCAGCTATTCCTTTTGATCTTTTCCCCAAACTCTCAAAATTCTCAGTCCGCAGAGCAGTTGATACTATAGTCAAGGACTGTAGTCCCATATAATATAGAAACCCCCGTGGCAAACATGCCTGATATTTATGAAGTTTTGGTAGCATTTTGTCCTCTTTTCTATAAAGCGAACATTGGTGTCATAACCTATTCTTTAAATTTATTTGCTCGATGAAGATGGCAAATTCTAAGAAACTAACTGCAAAAAATGCTTGGAGATCTCAAAAGGAGTAGGGACAACCTGTTGGTTGCATAAAGGTTGATTTCAAACTCTGGTATCTGTTTCAGCATCTTCCAGAAGATAAAAGTTTTATTAGTTAAGTAACTCTACATATTTATGCTGATATTTTATATACCATCCTCCCCTTCAAAGAATTATGTGCAAATTACAATTCAATAAAATAATATATATAAAAAACAGTGTAAATCATCAGCACAAAAAACCCTAAAAATCAAAGCTGCCTAGCTATGCCGAAAAGTCATTTAATTAAATGGTTTTAATTGTAAATAATTTATTTGTTTGTATGTATCTTTGTATCATGCATTTATTATTTTTACAAATAACTCAAGGCAGTGAACATATCCAACACACCTTCCTAATTGGTAATAATGTTCTTGTATTTCCAATCTCCAATAAAATACTAACTTTGAATTGTCAAAGAATTTGAAACTGATAAGTGATGGAGACAAACGTCAGATGTGGTAAAGACAGTATCTCTTCCAGACAAAATGTTTAGATTCACTTCACTTACTTGCTCCTTGTATGGCAAGACAAGCTACACATAGAAATGATACCATGAGATTAAAGGTTGAATTATTGAGTTATAGCTTCCCAGAAAGAAAGAGAAAAATGCCTATCATTTTTCCCCCCCAAGCAAGGCACTATTCGTTACAAAATACAGCAACTTGATTGGTGTTTAATGTCAGTGCAATGCAATTTTGCAAGGCTAATTCCTGGCCATCTATACTTTTGAAGATGTAATATCCTGAGTTCCCAAAACAAATTAAATGATAGTTTTTGAGAAGAATCTAAAATAATTTTTTTAAAAATGGTTTCTTGGTCGTTTAAAAATGTATATACACATTCTAGAACATTTAATTCTGAAATGCGGTTACTCGTGGACTCTTTATTCCCTTCACATGTCCCATAGAAAAAAAAATTCCATCCCAATTAAAATTAATCTCTTTCATTTTGCAGCATAAACTGGCACTGTTGGGCATTCAAAATGCAGTTAAGGACAATATTTATCAAAATCTGAAATTGCATTAAGGCAATAGCTCGCTGAAGAAATAGAAACAGAAGAAGGATCAAAATAACTCAGTTCATGACCTTCAACAGTTTAAATGCTTTTGAAGGATAGAGGTGTTTTCTCTTCTTCTTCCTCTGCTAATCATCCCCATTCTTAAATACTTGGATAAGTGGAAACCTGAAGGCAGAAGAGGGAGTGAAAATATTAAGAGCCTGTATCGTTAAACAATACAGACAGTAATTAGATGACACCTTAACACTTGCTGTTTACATCTTCAATTTGAAAGGGTAAAGCAGGAATAGATTTCCCTAATGTCATTGACAGAAAATCTTCCTTCAGCTACAAAGCAGACATATTGATTAATCCGTGCCATACCATTTATTTATGCTAAGCATCTGATGTTTGTTTCTGAATGTGGCCTTTCAAAATCATGATAAAATTTGAAAAATTGGCATCAGCCACATGGTGTGTGTGTGTGTGTGTGTTTTTTTTTTTTTTTTTTTTTTGAAGCCACACACCAGCCAGGAAACTTAATTTGCTTTGGTCTCTACAATTTGTGGGGCAAACATTGCATATTCAGGGATGACACATAATAGTCTTTAAAATAAATCGGCTAATAAATATTATTTTTCCAAAGGGTCAGTGCAATTTATGGCCAAAGGTGATCAATCTCTTTGCATTTTTATTGTGTTGATTCTGTATTTAAATTGTTATAGGAAAGTAAAGAAAGTCCAGTTTAGGATTTTACATGAATGTCCTATCCCAGGGGTGTCAAACTCATGTCATTATGATGGCATCACATGAAGTATGGGACTTTTTTCCTCTTTGCTAAACCGGATGTGGGCGTGGCCAGTACATGATGCATCTGGCCCGTGGGCTGGGAGTTTGACAGCCCTATACTATACTCTTTTTTAAAAATTGTTCACTCTCCAGCTACAGGTAATGCTTGATGTGCAACCATTCATTTAGTGATGATTCAAAGTTATAATGGCTTATATGATTGGTCCTCACAATTACAGCCAATCACAGCAACCCCCACAGTCACATGATCAAAATTCGGGGGCTTGACAATTAGGATGTATTCACAATGGCTGCAACATCTTTGGGCCATGTGATTTCCATTTGTGACTTCCCCAGCCTTCTTCCTACAAGCACAGTCAATGGGAGTAGATGGATTGGTATAAATGACCACATGATTCACTTAACAACTGCAGTGATTCATTTAGCAACCATGGTAAAAAAAGATTATAAAATTAGCTGCAACTTGTTTTAACAATTATCTTGCTTAGCAATGCAAATTCTGAACTCAATTGTGATCATAAGTCAAAGACTTTCTATAAATCTTGGAATTGTAGAGTATGCTGCAAAAACAAAATATGTACAAAGTAGAGAAAAAACTTAGGCATGTCCTTAAAAGAATGATTAACACATTATAATTGGGTCTTAGGATACCTCTTCCTCATCTCCATTTTCTACCCATGTAATTTATCTTTTCCTCTTAAAGTAACAAATGTAAAGGTATGTATGACAGCTATAAAGTCATAGTTCCTTTAAAATGTTTTGGGGCGTTATTTACAATATTATTGCTTCTGATCCACTTAATAATTAAACTTCTCTGGCTGTGTTACAAAGGAATGCTTTGAGTTTGAGGGACGTTAATTATGATCTCAAATTCTGCCTGCGCGGATAATATGAACTGGGTTTCTCTCTTCACTTGTAGAGGTAAGAAGCAGTAACCTTTCAGATATATTAGATTTCAGCTAATATCAGTCCCATCTGGCTTGTCCAGGAACCAAGCATCAAGAGAACTCTTAAGTCAACAACAAGCTATATTGTTTTTTCACTTGAAATAAGGAAGCTAATGTAACGTAACTCTCATATGGAATATAAATTCACTAGGTGGCCATAGTGAGCTGCTGTTTGGCTAACCCACTGCCCCATAGCATGCCTATGTGGTAGGATGATATTAAATTATTGGGGTTGTTTTAGGCCTATACATCTAATAATCAATGCTTATAAAATCTGTTAAGATTCAGATAGATCCAATCTGCCCATTCTGTTATCTTGAATAAGAATTCAAAGGTTTCCCCCATGTGAGGGATTCAGAAGAGGCAGAAATAATAGTTTCCCATGCTAATTATCTTTTAGAACAGTCTCTTGGAGATATGAGTGCTACTTCCTCTGATGGACTTTAGAAATGTAGTAAAGATGGAACCTTTCAAGTTAAATTGTAGGAACTCCAGTCTGAGTTATGGATCCTCGGGTTTTTCCATTGATCATAATCAAAATCTATAATGTGCATCATCAGAAGTCTTCTTAGAGTACAGAAACATATAAAAATGCAAATAAATAACTGTGGGGAATATACTTTAAATACATTTGAACTTTTAAGCTTTCCTCAATAAACATTTAGGTTATATTATTTGGTTATATTTATCACAAGGTATTTTCCCAGCAGGGGTGGGATTCTACCAGTTCGCACCTATTCGCTAGGGTTAGGGTTCCCTTATTACATTCTTGGCAGGACTAGACTTCCTGTCTCAGGAACATATCTGGAGTTTCCCCCCCCTCCTTTGCTGGTACTTTGCTTGTGCAGAGTGACCATTGAAAAAAGTGACTTATGACCATTTTTCACATTTACGACTGTTGCAGCATCCCCACAGTCATGAGAGGCCAGGCGAGGAGATGCGTGCCTCGATGTGAGTGATGTTGAGTTGGCCATGCCCAGCCAGTAACATGACCGCTAAGCCATGTCCACCCAGTCACATGACCACCAAGCCACACCCACCAACTAAGCCACACCCACAGAACCGGTTGTTTAAAAATTAGAATCCCACCCTTGTTTCCCAGGCATAGTTACCTAATGTTGTTTGTGTATTATGAACACTCTGTGTGTGGAAGAAAGAGAGAGATGGAGATCCTTTGGTTAAAGTTGTGGCACAATGATGACCAGATGTTATTTTAGTGCTTTAGTACCAAAGAGTGAAACATTGGTTTGAGAATATAATGGATTATTTTGGAGGCTTGATTAGATGCAAGACTTGTAGTTTTATTATCAGTTTCTTCAGCAGATAACAGAGCCTTTATCGTGGAAAGAGAGCAAAACAGTTTGCCGTCCATATGTTTTAGACATATATAATGAATTTCGTTTTCTACATATCCCTTCAGTTTTCCTCAGTGAAATGTTCTGTGAAACTTGAAAGACAGATGGATATCATTTTGCCTGCTGTGTAAAATAAATGAAAACACACAGAGGTCTAGACCTTTGCTTAGGATAAATTTGGCTTAGATAAATAGAACAATGAAACCATACCTGTAGGGGAGCCTGGTTTAATAATACTCAGTTCAGATGAAATAAACTGAATATTTCCATGTGCAAAATCTAGTCTATCACAGAGGAAACGTAACACCTGAAGATCTTTACGTCCTGTTCTTTCACATATCAATCATGTACAGTAGAAACTTTTTACCTATCATCATCAGAAGATGAACAAGTTGTTTTCACACTGTTCGGGTTGAAGAAAGGCAAGAGTTCAGGATCAGTCAAAAATGCTGATGTCAAGAATGAGGCTGCTGAATTTTCTTTCTTTTTTTAATTAAACATTTTATTACACAAAAAACAGTTAAAAACTATGAACGTAGTGAAGTTGGTTTGACATAATTTTTGGTCAGTATCGCATATATCCAATTGTTCAAATACACACACACACACACACACACACACACACACACAAATATATATATATATATATATATATATATATATATATATATATATATATATATATATATATATATATATATATATATTTGTTTTCTTAAGTTTTCGCGGTACTTACATGTATGGCCTTCAGCTTTGTTCGGAGTATTTTCCCATGTCATTATAGTTGTGCTTTTAAAGTTGTAGCAACGTTTCGGCAGAATCTCATCTGCCCTCATCAGGCTTCTGTATTGTGTCCGTCTGTGAACAGACGATGAACAGATGAACACAATACAGAATGACAGACAAACACAATACAGAAGCCTGATGATGGCAGATGAGATTCTGCCGAAACATTGCTACAACTTTAAAAGCACAACTACAATGACGTGGGAAAATACCCGAACAAAGCTGAATACCATACATATACATATACATTCACTCATATATTATATTTTCCAGAATCATTGGTCCTATTTTCATCTCATACCGTCAATACCCTCTCATCAACTCTTTTCCCAACCTTCCTTTTTTCCCCCACCAGTGATAGAATCTATTCCAAATTACATAATATGACGATTCGTCTTTATTTTTCATCTCTAAGGTGAGCTTATCCATTTCAGCACATAGTAAAATTTTGTTTATTACTTCGTCTTCACTTGATATATCTGTCTTCTTCCAGTTCTGGGCAAATGCTATCCTTGCCACAGTAATGGGGCTGGTGGATTTTCATGGTGAACTAAGTGAAGAAACAGACAGACAGGGATTCCTTTATTGCTAAGTGACATACAAGCAACCCTTGACTTACGACAGCACTTGGGATCAGTACTTCTATTGCTAAGCAAGGCAGTTGTTAAGTAAGCTGTGCCATTTTTTTTAACTATATTTTTTATTAAGCAAATCAGTGAAGTTCTTAAGTGAATCATGGTCATTAAGCGATTCTGGCTTCCCCCATTGACATTGCTTGTCAGAAACTAGCTGGAAAGGTGATCACATCACCCTAGGACACTGCAATTGTCATAAATACGGGCCAGTTGCCAAGTACCCAAATTTTGATTACGTGACAATGGAGATGCTGCAACAGTTGTAAATGTGAAGGTTGGTTATAAGTAACTTTTTTCAGTGCTATTATAACTTCGAAGAATTGCTAAATGAATGGTTGTAAATTGTGGACTACCTAGAATAATAGAATCTTTAAAGTCTCTTGATTATCATCAGAAAGACATTGAAGGCTGCTGATTCTCAAACCCTCCTCAAGGTCCTGTCTACATTCTTGTACAGATACATCAGTGTGATCTAAAAACTTAAAGGAGGGGTTCCCAGTCTTTTAAAGAAGGGGTTCCCAATCTTGGCAACCTTAAGGTGGGTGGACTTCAACTCCCAGAATTCACCAGCTCCTGGCTGGTGGCTGGCTGGTGAATTCTGGGAGTCCACCTGTCTTAAGGTTGCCAAGATTGGGGACCCCTATTCTAAAATATAAGGGGACACGGTGGCTCAGGAAAACTGAGCTTGTCAATTAGAAAGGTCGGCAGTTCGGTGGTTCAAATCCCTAGCACTGCGTAATGGAGTGAGCTCCCATTACTTGTCCCAGCTCCTGCCAACCTAGCGGTTCAAAAGCATATAAAAATGCAAGTAGAAAAATAGGGACCACTTCGGTTGGGAAGGTAACAGCATTCCGTGCACCTTCGGTGTTTAGTCATGCCTGCAACATGACCATGGAGATGTCTTCAGACAGTGCTGGCTCTTTGGCTTTGTAATGGAGATGAGCACTGCCCCCTAGAGCCAGAAATGACTAGTACGTATGCGCGAGAGGAACCTTTATCTTTATTCTAAAATAAAGGAAGAGCTGCAACCCATTTGAATGTGGTGTCTGCACTATCCAAATTTTACAGACATGTTTTGAAAATATTTTGTTGACTGTTTCAAAACGAATATGTCCATCAGGCCTGTCTTTGTTTTGGCTTTGAAGAAAGCTTTTGTTCATATGATGGCATTCTCTGGGGTGTGTCTGTGTGTCAAAATCTCTTAAAGGACAAGACAGCCCATTCAAAAAAAAGTGAAAAATAAATAAACAAATCTGCAGCGTAATTTCACCCCATTTGCACATGCAGGGCTGGCTAAGTGATTTTACACTGTATCATGCAAGTTAACTGCATCCCATGTAAGCTGCCACTTCTGCATTGGATTTCAATTTCAATTTTCTGGAATCATTTTCTATTTAGACAATGGGAGGTTTGCCTAATTATTTTCTCCATTTGTTCCTCTTTCTTTAAAGGCCACTTTGGATTGCATTAGTTATCTAGATCAATGCCCTCTTGCAAATATTTTAAATTGCAGCTTGAATCAGGCTTGCTTTGCTGACCTTTCAAGTTAGAACCACTCGACCAGGAGTAACTTGCCTACAGTAATCCCTAAAGTTGCCACTCTGAAAGTGGAATAAGATGGAGAGGAGTTCTACTAACATAGCAAGCCCTGTGTGCAAGCTGATTTGTTTAATAATGAGAAATAAGGACATTGCAGGAGAGAAATTATTTTGCCTCATTTATTTAGACCCGCCATCTCCCAAGGCTTTGTAGAATGCTGACCGAAGGGCATGTAGAAACGGCTCAGCAGAAATTGCCTGGATCTATTGTAGTTTTGCCTTTCCAAAATATATGCTGAAAATATAAAAGGACTGGAGAAACTACTATCTTCCCAGTAGGTAGTCTATTAAAACAAAGTCCTACAAACTTCTTACGACTACCACCATGAGACAAAAAAAAAGCCCTCTAGATGCATAATTCATGTTCTATAATTTTCTCTGCTTAAAATTATACTTCCGTGACTGGCCTGATCTTTGCTCCTCTTAAACGCAGTCTTCTCTGCTCAGAAATATTGCATGTATTTGGGTTTGGGCAAATGGCCACTATAGTTTCCTAAATCTGTGGGGAGAACAGAGATGAAATGCAATTAGTATTTCATGTTCTGGTTCTAAAGTCTTCTGTATTGCATAAAAAATTATCTGGAAGTTGGTTAAGGACAACAGTGTGCTAAAATCAGCTTGTATGAGCTGAAAAGAACCCACTGGTAATTTTTTTGGAATTTTGCGAGCTGGTTGAGAGCAGAGCTGAGATGTGCACTTAGTGCATTGATCAGCTGTTAACCAGCACAGTGATGGCAATGGAGCCCATGCAGTATGTTGCATAACATTTACCTGTACACCACTGCCAAAGGGGAACATTTTTAGTAGTTTACAGGCTACTGTAGCATCTAGAACATAAGAAATGTTGAACATTAGTTGCACAAGGAATGAGCTTCCTATACTCTTTACCTGTGGTTATTTCATTCTGTCTAAAGTTTAAATTCAAAAATGTATACGAAGGCCATGTCAAACTGTGCCAAGACAGTACATCTTTCCAGCAATGATCATATTAAAACCAGGATCAAAGTATTGTTGTTTTTAGTTCCCAAGATTTAGAGTTAAGTTTTCTATCACTTAGGCTGATTTCTTGTGTCCAATGCAATTTTACAGGACAATGTGGATAAGTAACTAAAGAACACTAAAGAAGACAAAACAAGTAAGATTATAATTTGAAATTAATTAAGCACATCCTTGAAATCTGAGGAAAGGAATAAAGTTGGATCTGTCTCCAAAGACTACATGAACAAGACCATGTAGTTTTTTTGGTAACAGCATAAAAATGGTTTGCTGTTATCTTCTAGGATTTAAATTTCCCAGACTTGTCTTCAAAACTGTATTTTCTTGGTAGTTCATTATCCAAAAACTAACCGCAGTTCAAAACCTGATTAGCATTTTGAAATAATCATTCTGTCATCAAGGTGCTGTCCCTTTCTGAAGAGTTGACTTTCCTATAGAAAGACCATAGTTATGAAGGATTAAATGTTCCTTCAAACAAATTCTTGTTTGCTCTCTAATTTTTTTTCTTGCAAACATTTTTTTCTTCAGGGTTTTATTATGTGTATGTTCCTCAAAAGCATGATTTCTTTCTCGGTTGTTTTCTCTGAGATATTCCACCTTTCTTTTATGGGGTAAAATCTACAGGTCTTGATGAAATGGCAATTACTTTCTTAAATAGTATAAAGCTAACTCTTTTTGCTTGTGATGCTTCTGAAATATTTTTATATTGTCACTTTTCTGTAGTTGAATTCTATTTTTCAGAAGAATTCAGATATGGATATAGAAATTCTTCTTTGTCTTACAAGTACTCCTTGCTTAATATCTGGTTGCTTCGTGACCACTCAAAATTATAAGGAGCTCCCCAAAAGCTAGTTATAATCTGATTTTGAAGCTTTAATGGGCACACACACATACACAAACACACACAGTTACCTGGTCATATTTTGGGTGCCTAGCAACTGTCTCACATTTGTGGCCATTTACAGCAGTTATAACTGCAATTTTTGGCTTTTTTTTGCCACATGTTTACTTCTGGTTTCCATCAAAAAAACATCCATTGGATAAAATGGATTCATATAGTGGTCATAGCATTTTATTTATGAATGTCAATATATTTGTTTAACAATAAATAAATCCTGCAAAAATGTTCATAAAAACTGGGCCTGGTCAAATGGTGATCCACAACAATCACAAAGGCTTTTGACCAAAATTTCAGTCATAAGTTGAAGACCACCTATACTGCATGTCCAGACAACCCAGGATCACATTATGAGATTCTCTAGATTGTACAACCACCAAATAATTACAAGTTTGGCTGGGAATCCCAGTGTGAAATTTCCAGTTCTTGTGGTTGTCTATTTTTAACATCTGGAATATATAGAGAACAATAATATCACGAAATAGTCTTCAATATGGAAATATAGTTATCTTCTAGTGCTCTGTGAAAACACAGTCTTTGAACCAACTCATGACAATTGTTTTTAAGAGGAACTTCGTAATCTAATTTTATCTATCCTCTCAAATAAGCTTGCCCATCACAAAATACATTATTTGAAATTAGGCATGCACTGAAGGGCTAAAAAAAACTTCTAACAAGAAACAGTGTCCAGGAATGTGAAGGAGGAGTGGAAGAGCCAGTCAGAGAGTTGAAAAGAGGGATCTGCCTAGAATCACTATGTAGCCACAAACGAATTAAGTCCCAACACTCTTGATTGCTATTAAATCTTATCTACCTCTAACCAGGTGCTGACCATTAGTTGAGAAAATTTCTGTGCATAGGCTTTAGCAATAAATCAGTTAAATTGAACCTTCATATGTAAACCTGGATTTTTTTGCACCTGACAGAACTGGTTCCAATGTCTTGTCTGGATTTTGGAAGTAGATATTTATATCTTTTTCTTTTACAATTGGATTTGGAACAGCATACATCCTAAATATATAAAAATAAATTGAAAAGGAAGCGCTATTTCTTGTTAAAGAAAGGTTTGATTACCTCTTGCTCAGAATAATTGTCATGCATTTTCCCCATTATAATGTCTTTTTATAAACTTGCCCTGTAATGTAGATTAAGGTATAAATTCCATTTTGGCTGCCTCAATGCATATTCATTGAGTTGAAAGCCCAGGCAATTATTCTGATCATTTCGCTGCCAGATGGAACGAGCTGTAGGCTTTGACAGACACTTGATTTGACAGAATAATTCCTAAGAAATTTTCTGGATTATTTTTTTTTTCCAAACACATTTTCCCCTACCTCAATTTGGAAGAAATGAGGTTGTATGACAGAGTGAGAATGCAAGCAGATTTGAAATAATTTCATTACTTCTTTTATACAGTTTGCTTTTTTGTTTAAGTTACCTTTCTGTTCCTTTATGCTCATAAAGATTTAAAATCAACTCATAGTTTGGGCAAATTGTCATCTCTCCTAGGGTAAGCAATGAAGTACAGAGGTAAATACTGCATAAACAATCCAGAAAAAAAATATTAATAGGATACAGCCGATTCCAGAGGGGTATCATATCACATTATTTCTCCCTAAACAGCAGGAGAAACAGAAGGAATGTTATGCTTCCACACCTGTTATATTGTGTTAGTTTTGATAGTATTTGAATAGGTAGAGAGGAATATGCATTGTGAGTCCCAACAAAGCAGCAGTTTGGAAAATACATGTTTTCCCTGTTTGAACATATCAAGTAGACTTTTCTAATCTAAGGCTATCCAAATGTGTTATCCTATTCCAAAAGTTTCAGCTTTAATTTCCAAGAGTTTAAATCCAATTCATCTGGAAGCATCTGGAAAAAGGAAGACACACTTATATATTATTCTTCTAATACTAATAAACTAGGAGATGTTATAAGCAGGCGGATCACCCTAACCATATTTTGCATTGCGTTTTGCAAAATGAAAAATAGAAACACGCTGCATTAAAATAGTTCTTATATTCTGCCAGTCTGATGAAATCTTTTAAATTTGTTTGCAAAAATCTCCCCAGATTCTTTGTCTCTTTTAAGCTTGTACAGATAGTCCTTGATTTATGACCATAATAGGGACCAGAATTTCAGCTGTAAATTGTTGCAGTCATAAATTGAGACATCCACATGACCGGACCTGATTTTTCAATCATGTTTACAGCAGATATTCATCAAATTATTCCAGAAACCAGGAAAAAAAATCAGTTGTAGATGTAAGCCAGTTGTTAAGGGCCCAAAATACAGTTATATGACTGGGGGAGCACTTACAATGACTGGAAGTACTGCATGGACTATAGAGCACCATTCTGGGTTTGTCATAACTTTAAACTAAAGGTCTTCAAACTTGGCAAGTTTAAGACTTGTGGGCTTCAACTCCCAGAATTCCTCCTCCAATTATGTTAGCTCAGGAATTCTGGAAGTTGAAGTCCACAAGTCCTAAAGCTATCAAGTTTGAAGACCCCTGCTTTAAACGATCATTAAATCACCAGTCACAAGTTGAGGATTGCCTGGTATATGGTCTTTGGAAGATTGTATTCCTCTGTAGTTCCAAGAAGGCTAGTTTTAAGTCTTTTGTGCTGATTTTAAGTAGCTTGATTATAGAAATTCTCAGAAAGTTAAGAGCAACTGTTTTCTACATAAAATTACTATAAACTAGCAATAGCGATTACACATATATACCGCTTTACAGCCCTCCCTAAGTGGTGTATAAAGTCAACTTATTGCCCACAACAATTGGGAACCTCATTTTACCCACCTCAAAGAATGGAAGGCTGAGTCAACCTTGACCCTGGTGACATTTGAACTGCCAAATTGCAGGCAGCTGGCAGTCAGCAAAACTAGCCTGTAATACTGCACTCTAACCACTATGGCACTGACGCTATTGTTTCAAAACAGTTCCTCATAAGTCATATTTTGCTTGGAAACATTGAGCAGTGTTGCATAGGCTTTCAGAGAGATTTTTCAAAACAAATGCCCAATGTTATTTCCTGACTTAGAAATTTCTATTTATTACACAGAAAAAAATGTAGAATTTTCATTACTTTGCATTACATTGCAGTTAAGTAATTGCCGAGGCACCTAATTTAGAATGTTAAGGTTTTTATAAATCCATCTTTCTTTAATAAACAAATACATTCATTAAATGCAATAACATCTGCCTTAAAGTATTAAAAATAAATACACTTCAAGGGAAATATAACCCTGGCTATTGTTATTTTTAAAAATTGTATTATTTTCCTGTTACTTTCATGGCTACCATGGACTCAAATTTCACTACATAAAAACATTTTCATATTATAAATTGTAGTTTTGACTGATGGATTTAAGTATTTATGGTCTGCAGCCTTGTTCACTGTAACATCAGACAAAATTTCAAAATATTATATGGGAGGTCAGAATGTATTATCTAGCTTTAACAAATTAAGTGGTTTCAGATTGGATTTTTTTTTTTCAACATATACTCCTCGTTCTTGATTGGGGTTCTTTGCTTCCTTTGATTAATGTCTTTCTGCAAGGACACTCATGGTGGTAGTTCAGTGTATAAAATAATGCAGAAAGAGAAGAAACAAGAAATGAAACATGTGTGAAATTCCTAGCTGGACTACCACAGTTCATTGTATGCCTTTGGAAACAAGGTTTAAAATAGGGATGTCAGATCTGAGCTGCAAAACTCTACATGATCCCTAGGGGGGAAACACAGGACTCTTAATTATTTTGTGCCATCTGGTGGTAATCTGGAATATTGCAAGTCAATTCTGATATCCCTACTCGAAGGCAGTGCTTATTCATATCAAATATGGTAGAGTCCTGGCAGCAGCTTCAGAGGTGGCATTCAGCAGGTTCTGAACAGTTCTGAAGAACCGATAGCAGAAATTGTGAGTAGTTCAGAGAACTGGTAAATACCACCTCTGACTGGCCCCACCCCCATCTCTTCTCTGCCTCCCATTGAGTCCCAGCTGATTGGCTGGGTCTTCTTTTGTTGCCCTGCACAATAGAACAGAGCTCGAAAGCAGGTTAGTGGGGTGGGGAGGGAATGAGATTTTGCATTAACCTTCCCTTGGAGTGGGGTGGGAATGAAAATTTTGCAGTATCCTTCTCCTGCCACGGCCACCAAGCCATGCCCACCAAGCCACGCCCACAGAACTGGTAGTAAAAAATTTTTGAATCCTATCCATAAATGTGCGCCCACATTGCATGGTCAAGATCTGAATAGAGCATCCCAGAGCATGAGCAAATATGTAATGTGGACATCAGGTTAGAAACCAGAAGCCAGTGAGTTCGAGTCCTGCCTTTGCCATGCAAGCTGGCTGGCTGGCCGACTTTGGGCCTATCAGTGGGGGACTGTGAGTTCTAGTCCCGTCTTAGGCATGAAAAACAGTTGGGTGACTTTGGACTAGTCACTCTCTATCAGCCAATCACAAGGGCTGTTGTGGGGAAAAATGGAGAAGGAAGGCGTATTAGGTGTGTTTAAATAAAGGCAGGGATAAAATAATCTTGCCAATTTTGGCTTCTTTCGCTACTCTTGGCGGGATAAAATAATCTTGCCAATTTTGGCTTTTTCCGCTACTCTTGGTTACTATTGAGACTTGGAGCAGCTTCACAGTTTATTTGGGCTTATCAGAAAAGCACACTTAAAATTCAAGCCCACTTTGAAAGAATAAGAGAAAAAGGGGAAAGTATTTTAGAAAAAATTAATGAACAATATAAAACTTCCCATGGAGGTAAAATAATGAGTATTATATTGTAATATATTATATTAAATTGTTCAATATTTTTTTCTAAAATACTTTTCCTACTATGTCAAAATTGGCAAGATTCTTTTATATGGTTATCCTGGTATACAAAGGAACAAAAAAACTTTAACACCCCAATCTGTGAAACTACCCCAATTATTTGGATGGTCTGAAAATTATAAATTTAGCATATCTGAGGGCTACAAGATGACTAAGCCTGTTGGCTCAGCATAAGAACTAATCCACTACTGTTTATAGTTGGGTCTCTATGGCTTTCTCAAAATACTATGATTTTACATTCCCATTGTAACATTATATATGATTGCAGTCTCTCAATTATTGAAAGAGAGATGGATGCAGAGCTAAAATCTTTAGGAGGACTCTCATTGTTTAAGTCTGGAAATGAAGTGTGAGTGAAAATGGAAGTTCTATTTTCTGTTGGGGATGAAAAATACACTGCTCAAAAAAAATAAAGGGAACACTTAAACAACACAATGTAACTCCAAGTCAATCACACTTCTGTGAAATCAAACTGTCCACTTAGGTAGCAACACTGATTGACAATCAATTTCACACGCTGTTGTGCAAATGGAATCGACAACAAGTGGAAAGCATAGGCAGTTAGCAAGACATCCCCAATAAAGGAGTGGTTCTGCAGGTGGTGACCACAGACCACTTCTCAGTTCCTATGATTTCTGGCTGATGGTTTGGTTACTTTTGAATGCTGGCGGTGCTTTCACTCTAGTGGTAGCATGGGACGGAGTCTACAACCCACACAAGTGGCTCAGGTAGTGCAGCTCATCCAGGATGGCACATCAATGCGAGCTGTGGGAAGAAGGTTTGCTGTGTCTGTCAGCGTAGTGTCCAGAGCATGGAGGCGCTACCAGGAGACAGGCCAGTACATCAGGAGACGTGGAGGAGGCCGTAGGAGGGCAACAACCCAGCATCAGGACCACTACCTCCACCTTTTAAATGTACTTTTATTTAAAAGTGTACTTTTAAATACTGTAACCTTTGCCTAATTAATGTAAACATCTGCATGAATTTTAGTAATACGATGAAGTTCGCTACATAATACCTGCCATGATTTTCATTGAAGAAATCAATTAAAGCTTTATTCTTAGCTTTGAAAAGAGCCAGATCAATGTACTTCTTAATACCAATATCTGACTGTAGAATTTGACTTCTATGTTTTGTTTTGTTTTGTTTTAATTACCTGCCATCAGGAATAATCAGTTTGTAATGAAAATCCGTGATAACCTTTTCTTCTTTTACCTCAGTATTGTTTTTTGCATGCCTATGCTAACTCTGTGGTCTCCCCTTCTCCTGCTTTATCTCCTATTTTTGAGCAGCTTCCCTTTTTTAAACATGTGTCTGTTATCTTGCCTTTTAGGCCGTGATGATATGTTAATTGATTAATTAGCAGTCTGAAGTATGGGCTTTCCCCTTCGGTCACACAAGCAATTTATAATGTTGGCAGGAAAATGGAGATTTAGCCCAGTAATTAATTAATTCATATCTTGCCATTCTTTGACAAGGTCTCTCCTTTCTCATTTTTGATTTAGATATTTTAAGACCTATTCCAAGGTTTCTCAACCTTAGCAATTTTAAGACATGGAGATTTAAACTCCCAGAATACCCCCAGCCATACCAGATGAAGTCTACACATCTTAAAATTGTTAAAGCTGAGAAACCCTGGCCTGTTCCATTTTTTCAAGAATTTTATTAAAATTACTATTATATAGCATTCAGATAAAAAAAGATGATAGAAAATGAGGAAAGAAAAAAAAGGGGGGAGGGAGAAATATGTAAGGACAGGGAAAAGAAAAGCACTGATTTTAAACTTTTTAGCACAGTAAAATAGAAAATATATAGGTTCCATGGTGACAAATATACAAGATCTATGGTGGTGCAGTGGTTAAAGTGCAATATTGCAGGCTAATTCTGCCAACTGGCAAGCAGTTTGATTCTGTCCAAGGTTGATAAAATGAGAGCCCAGATTGTTGGGGGTAATTTGCCAACTTTGTAAACTGCTTAGACAGGGCTGTAAAGCATTATGAAGTGGTATATAAGACTAAGTGTGATTGCTATTGCTATTCAGCATTTTATTTTTTCAACTTAGAAAGGACCAGCCATTTCTATAACAACAAACTATATTAATCAGCAAATGTTCTTTTTATTTTTCTGTCTCAAGCACAAACTCCAGAAGTGGTTTTCAAGTGGAAACAAAACTGGGTTACTTTCTCTAATTAAAACATCCAGTTTTGCCATTCCTGCTTGCCCCATCCCTTCGGTTGTAAGGATTGATGTGTCTTTCCATTTCTGTGCTTATAGAATTATCATGGCAAGATACCCTGGAGAATTCCAGGTAGCCTTGATAGGGATTAAGAATTGTAGAGCTGGAAGGCACCACAAGAAACATTTAATCCAACACTCTGTGGTGTTCATGAAAATCAGTTAAACCATCTATGAGATGTGACTGTCCAGCCTCTTGAAAATCTCCAGAGATGGAGAATCTGTAACATTTGTAAGTAATCTTACTGTCAGGATATGGTATGACATCCACTCCTACTGTAGCTTGAATCACTGGATGTTTTGAGCATTGTAATATCTAGGAAAGAAATTGAGCAACTATCTCTTTTGTCAGCTAAACATCACATAGGGTTTAGTTTGCAGCATATTGCAAACTAAATTTGCAAATCAAATGGTCAGAGAGATCATTAATGGACATTATGTCCAACCTGTTTCTCAGTGAAGGAATCCAATTAAAAAATAATAATAAAATATGGGAAGCATAAATTCTTCCCAGAAAGTCATACATATTATGTTTTGCAATATTTATTTGGTTGTTTAGCTCTTGATCCTAAATAAAAGTTTTCCAGAATTCTAAAGCTACCCCAAAATCTTATTTTCTGCATTTCCCACATGCTGCTGCATAGCCTTGTCATTGCTTATCAGAAAGTTCTGTTCTCTGATCTGCCACTCAGCTATCCATCATTTCACTTTTCAAGAGTGCCTACTGGTCTTAACCATCAGGATATTAGTGCTAGTGTTAAAATGTACCTAACGTTTCCCCTGGTTGAAAATGTGACAGCTAGGGTTGGTAACTGGTATAAGCAATAGAAATTACAGTGACTTACTAAACATAATTTAAAATGTTTGCATTGACTTTTAAGCCTTTAATGTCTTAGAATCTGATCCCCTGAAGGACTGTCTTACCCATTATAAACTTCTATGTGGTGCAGATCATGTCTTTTTCATGCATTGCTCCCTACCTGTGAAATGTAATCCCTCTGGATCTATGAATCCATTCTCATCTTTTAGAAAACATCCATCTCTTTCCAGTGTTTTAATTGTTAATTGATCTTCATGATAGTTTTATGTTCTTAACTTTTTTCTCTTATTAATTGCCTTGGGGGCTATTCCGGGGGAATAATTGAATAGCATACCACATTTTCTAATGCTGATGATAGTATAATACCCTCCCATCAGAGTCAAATTCCCAAGCCCCTTTTGTTTGAAAGGTTAACGGGCTTAAAATGTCTAGCACATATATGAGCTGGTCAGATTACAATACTTCATTTAAAAAAAACAAACTAAAGCAGGCAGTAACTAGAACACAATAAATATTTTGCAATTTGTTCAGGAACAAACAAGAATAAATCCAATCTGTATTTCCTTATTCCTTTTTATCATATTTCAACTCACTCTTTCCACCTCAGACTAGGAACATCAGTAAGATTTATCTATCAAGAAAGAACTGTTTCTCACCAAATGTCCCATAATTTACTTAGCAATTACAGTTCACTCGCTAAGAAAAGCAAAAACACATATGGGTTTGTCAGTACAAGGAGTGAAAGTTTTTGATAGTGCATGGTGTTTCAAAAAGGGAAGACATAAATTTCCAAAATTTAAGCCATTCACTTTCCAAGTATGGCTGTTTGGAAATTAGACTCATAAAATCATAAGGCGATAAAGGATCTTGGAGGACTCCTAGTCCAGGGGTGTCAAACTTCAGGCCTGTGGGCCAGATCCAGACCACGGGATACTTAGATCTGGCCTGTGGGGCTTCCCCGAAAACAGTGAAGGACCCACAGTGCCTCTGCCAGTGAAAACGGAGCTGGGGCAGGCATTTGGCAGAGGGTTCTAGAAGGACATCACAGCCAAAAATGAAGCTTGGGAGTCTGTTTTCACTGGCAGAGTGCTTAGGCCACTACAGGTGCCCCCGACACGAGTGAAGTCAAGCTGGTCATGCCCACCCTAGCTACACCCACCCAGGCCTCCCAAGATCAAACATAATCCTGATGCGGCCCTCAATGAAATCGAGTTTGACACCCCTGTTCAAGTCTAACCCTTTGCTCAAGGAATGAGTCCTTATAGCATCCCAGACAAAGTGTTGTCCAATCTTTTCTTTAAAACCTCCAACAATAGTTCACCCACAACTCTGGGAGGCAAACGGTTCCATTGATTAATCATTGTAATGACTAATTCCTCCTTATTTCCTTATCTCCCTCGAATAAATTCTTCCCATTGCTTCTTTGTTTTGTCTTCAAGTAAATGCAAAATGCTTCTTTAAGGCAGCCCTTCAAATATTGGAAGACAGCTATCCTGTCATCCCCCTGAGGTTTCTCTTCATTAGGCTACACCATTCCCATTCTGCTTTTTAGCTTCTAAACCTCATTTTGTTGCTCTTCTCTATCTAGGGCGGTGGCATCTTTTTTGTGCCACGCATCAACTTCATGAAAGAGCCCTCACAAGTCTGGTTCTTTTGTTGTGCGATTGGATTATTGGTCTCTGGAATTTGTTGCTTGCATTCTGCTTGTAGAGAAAGTTTCCCAAATTTCTCTCAATTCTCCTCAATTTAATGGAACTGAATTTGCTTTTGAGATTCCATTCAAAGGAGACAGACGTTTTAGTGATGGAATGGGACAAGGAGTAGCTCGGCATGGGCAGCACCACTAAATTGCCTCTGCCAACTCATCTCCACCAAATTGTCATAGGACAACTCAACACAACCCATTTGCTGTGAGGACAACTTACTACAGGCAGCCAGAGAAAGAGCCAGACAGGCAGGCAAATGGGTGAGCAAAGCACAGAGTGGCAGCAACAGCCCAGGGTTTCCCATTTTCACACACACCTTACACGTCAAGCACTGTTCATATTTAATAACAATAGCACTTTGCCACTGTGCCAAATTCACTCACTTGCTCTAGGTCTTATGTAACATTGAGGTGGCCAAATGCCATGTCTTTTCTTTTTTTTAAATAAAAAAATTATTTGGGTTTTCACAAAACATAATATAAGTAAAATTTCTTTTTTTGAGAATAGCATGGTCCCGGGTTATCACTTCTCCATACAGACACAAATTCAATTTCATATTCATCTTTGTGTTCTATTCCATATCTTATTACTATTTTAACATTTTCTCAATAATTTTCCCTTCCCTTAGTTTTCTCAATCTTATTTTTAATTATCTCATTCCTTTCTAAATTCAATTATATATATATATATATATATATATATATATATATATATATATATATATATATATATATATATATATCTTTTCTAAGTTTCAATACCTTTCTAGTCATCATATTTATACTTTTGTCTGTCCTGTTTCAATTTCATATTTTCTTTTCTTATTAAACAAAATTTTCCCTGTAGTTACTAATTGGAGTATGACACCTTTGTATTGTCTAATTTTTATCCATTCAACTCTTATTTAAACTTCAATTTATGCTTTTACAATTATAACATTCAATATAACACATAACTTCCAATCGAATTCTGCTTGGTACATTCTTAAAATACGCACTAAGTTCTTAAAGAGAATATATATATATATATATATATATATATATATATATATATATATATATATATATATATATATATATATATATATATATATATATATTTGTTTTCTTAAGTTTTCGCGGGTACTTACATGTATGGTATTCAGCTTTGTTCGGGTATTTTCCCACGTCATAGTAGTTGTGCTTTTAAAGTTGTAGCAACGTTTCGGCAGAATCTCATCTGCCGTCATCAGGCTTCTGTATTGTGTCTGTCTGACGGACACAATACAGAAGCCAAATGAGATTCTGCCGAAACGTTGTATGTATGTATGTATGTATGTATGTATGTATTACTTATTCTATTCCAATTCACCTCTATCATTAATGTTAGTTATAATCTTTGACATCTTTAACATTCCTTTTCAATAGGATATCATACTTCTAGGAACACTTACAATGTTTCCATGATTTTTTCATGTTTCTTTCATATTCTTCTTCACTTAAATTTTTATAACACATTTATAATAATTAAAAGTTTCCCCTCCTTTCCTAATTTCATTCTCTCATTCTCTTTATTTCATTTATTTATTAAACATTCCATTACATTACAATGAGTATTTTATCTATCATTTTAATCACACTTGTTTCATATTTTCAAAGTTCATTTCTATTTCTAATATAACAATACTATCTTATGTACCCTTGCAGAATCCCCCTTTCAATTAAGTTTTCACCCATTATCTCTGTGTCTTGTACGTTTTCCCTGTTTCTCTATGTCCTGATTCTGTCCTTTATAATTTATTTTCCTTTCCCTCTTCTCCCTCTTCCCGATTAATTTTAGTCCTTTAGATCCAATAGCCAAAAATCCAAAAATCACCAAGTAATCCAAATAATCTAAAGCTGTTTCTTCTTGCTTCCTTTTTCCACTTTCTCTTCTTGGGGTTCTCTTATCTTGTTACAAAGTTTCAGTTAAAATGTATCTTTTAGGAATCTTGTTAAAGTTTCACTGTTAATTCCTTTCATTTCCAGGTGGTCTCCCTTTTTCCAGATCCCACCCTTTTATTTTTTTCATTCTTTTAAAAGTTTTTGAGAATCCAGAAATCTTTATTATCCCTTTGACATTTTATTTTCAGCTTAAATTCCTGTTAATGTCAAAGTGGATTTTTGCCGATTTCTTGCTTAAATCTCTTAGTTGTCAATATAGGAAAGAAAAGAAAAAAACCCAAATCCTTTCCCTTCACTCTCTCATTCACAGCTTCAAAGTCTTCTTTGGGAACAATGTTCTTTATAATTCAAATTCCAGTGTACCTTGTATTATTGTTTTTCCAGTTCAACCCGGTCAGCCAAAAACTTTCTCTTTTTATCTTCCTCCTGCACATTCTTTTCCTGTCGAGTTCTTCTTTGAGGTGGCCATTTCTGACCACCGCTGTAACTGCCTTTGGGAAAGAGAGTAATGGCCAGCTGGGGAGGAGAGATGCGGCTCTCCTCGACCCTGCTGGCAGTGTCCCCCCTCTTCACTACCCGAAACCAGCCAGCTCGGGGTGCTCCAGCAGCGAGCACAGATCGAAACTGCGCACAATTGCAGATTTTGGTCTGTCGCCGAAGAAGCTCAAACCGGATCTCCAAATGCCATGTCTTTTCTTGAGCAGACTGGTACACTTGTTTAAGTGACTGTCTCCTTTAACAACTGATAGTTACAGCAATCATGGAAAATTAACTTTGTGACCAATCCTTGCATTTATAAATTTTGTGGGTTTGTAAAGCAAAAGAAAGCTGAAGTCAGATCACAAGCAGAGTCCCAGTTTCACTTAGTGACCAAGTTGCTGATCCCAATTCTGATTGCTAAATGAGAACTATTGTAATTTCCGCCTTCTTTGGCTTCTGTCTTCTTCTCATTCAATCCCAAATGAAACAACACAACAAATATCCTGCGGGCTCTTTCCAGAACAAGAAGTATAAGCAGCTAGGGAATCCACAGAGTGATGGGAAAACATATCACAAAGAACATCCACTCCCCAGTAATTGCATTCAAAACCACCTCCACAATAAAACAAAAACACCAAGAAAACATTTGAAGTAAATGTTCAAGCCTTCTGTGAATGTGGAAGAGAACTACAAACATCTTGTACTGAGGAAGAAAACTAGAGAAATGAAAAGCATTATTTTGGTACAATATTGCTCTGCTAAAAGTCTTGATCTTCCCCTTTTCTCCTGTTGAAAAAGTTGGCCTTTGGGAAGAAGTCAGTTGAGTTCATTAGCCCTTAACTCCTAATTGTAAAGTTAGAAGGACCAGTTATTCCCCATACACATGCCAGGGCTTGGTAAGCAGTTCGTATATTTAGTTCATCCTTCCAGCAATTCCAAAGTGGTTTGTAGCCTTTTCCAGAAAACTTGTTGAAAAGATATTTTCACACTTCCTACTGGCTTTGCAACTCTCTGGGCTCCTTGTTATTGTAACTGGATCATATAGTAAATCCAGCAGCTTGTGAAAAGTGATTCTGCTCTGAAGTTCAATGTAAAATCAAACAAGGTTGGGGTTTTCATTCTGTATTTTAAACATTTCAAATTTTGCACTTCAAATTTTTTGTTATTTAACATTTAAAAAGGGGAAAAGATCAAGCACATCTAAGGAGAAGCTACTATCTCCTCCGAGTAATTTTTAGAAATTTCTATTATCTTTCTATATAAAACACTCACTCATCATGAAATCTCCAGAACCATAAAGCCTACAAACTTGAAATTTGCCATGCATGTTCCTCTTGGCTTCTAGGTGCTCGTGAAGAAAGGATTTTTTGAAATGACCATCAGATCATTACTATTTCTTAATACAGTAATTAACACACTCTGATGCTAAAGAGTTTCACTCCCCCTCCCCACCTGAAAAGAACGCTTTTCCAACTGCCTGTTGCCTCACATTCTGTTACTTCAGTTCAAACTGGCAGACATTTCACTTCTTCACTCAGGAGGGGTCTGGGACTCCTTAGAGTACTAAGCGTCAGCACCTCACCAAACTGTCTACACCTTCCACTATGGAACTACTTCCGGACTCAAGGCGGGGCGAGCAATGTTCCCTTGTGTGTTTCAATCACCGACTACTATTGAGCCAACAGATTGCGAACCGGATTTCTCCTGCATAGCCCAATCACAAAGTGTCATCGCGAAACATGGGTATCCAGCTAGTAATATTAGAAAACAACTTGTGCCTTCTAATGATGCCCGGCTGCCCCATCCTGTATTGAGAATATAACTGATGTAGTAATCCCAATGCATGTGAAAGATGATAATTTGGAAGAGAAAAAACATAGAACTATGACATTTTCTGGAGAGAGAGACTACATTCCCAGAGCATGAAAAGTTATCTTCATTTCATAACTGGGAAGAACAATAAGCCATGTTATAACAAATATGAATATTTGCAAGCTAAGTATAGAGGATGTTTGAAATAGAAATAACTGGCAAAGAATAGAATTTATTATATCTTCTGGAAATTGTCCAGGGCTGAGAAGTCACTTATTGTATATGTAATCACACTGATTGAAACAAATTAAAGATGTTCAGTCATCAGAATAGCAGATATTTAGCCATCAACTAGGCATGTGCACATAGAAGATTGCTGCACACATTATGCTACAACTGAACAAACCAAACTATGGCTTGGTGTGAGACATGAATCCATCTAGTGTGGTCTTTAGACTGTGTGGCATGATTTGGCAGAACATTTAAATCTAAGCAGAATGTTCACCCAAGTGAAGACTATCTGATTAGATTAGTGAGTCTTCCTTGAGCCTTCAAGCAGGGAACTTCTCATCATTTACACTTATATTTATCTGAAAATGTCACAGATTAACCTTTGGTTCTTTTCTAGTCACCTCCTCAATGGATTAACGGCTCTACCAACCATCTTCCAGACATTGATAAAATTGGAAATTGCCACCCTAAATATTTTAGACTATGAGGACAAGTAGGGAATCTGGATTAGTCATTGGGACCAGAGTTTTAGTCTTCTGAAGTTTTGGACTTGTGCTGGAACCCATCTTTGGGGAACTTCTCTCTCTCATCAGAACGTATTGTCCTGATGACTGACACAGATTGGATCCTGCAAAAATATGTACAATAGATTTCAAATACTTTTTATATACGGTTGCTTAAAAAAGTTATTGATGTGAATCGGGTAAGGGAGAAGTTCCTTGAGGATGATGGGCTCCAGCACGAGTCCAAAAGTTCGGAAGACAAAACCTTTGTTCCCTGTTACTGATCCAGATTGGATCCTGCAACATTATCCTGAGACACAAATATTTGTCTTCATTCACAAGTAGAGAGGGTTACCAGAATGTTATGCAAGATACCAAAACATAAAATAAAGCATGAGCTATGGTGGTGCAGTGGTTAGAACGCAGTACAAGGCTACTTCTGCTGATTGCTGGCTGCCTGCAATTTGGCAGTTTGAATCTCAACCGGTTCAAGGTTGACTCGGCCTTCCACCCTTCTGAGGTCGGTAAATTGAGGACTCAGATTGTTGGGGGCTATAGGCTGACTTTGTAAACTGTTTAGAGAGGGTATGCTGTGAAGCGGTATATAAGTCTAAATGCTATTGCTATTTTGAGAATTAAAAATCTGCTGTTACAAGTCTTTCACATTGATTTCATCTTGCCAGAAATAATCATTTAAAGAGAAATAATAAAACAAGGTTCATGTGAAGCCACAATATTTATAGGGACAAAGTTCTCACTGTTCTGAAATGAAATTGATTACATTGTTTATTTCATACGTTTAAAAAATATAAATGAAGCAAAATCATGCAAACACAAACATCTTTTTAAAAATGCTATTGCGGATAAATACACTCAGGATGAGTTAAGAAATATTAACCTTTTCTTTAAACTAGCAGTAGAGATAGTCCTCTTCTTAGGATCACAATTGGGACAAGAATTTATGTTGCTAGGGAGGTGGTTGTTAAGTAATTTGCACCTGATTTTATGACCTTTTTGCCAGGGTTGTTAAGTGAATTATTGCAATACTTAAGTGACTCCAACTTCCCCAGTTGATTTTGCTTGTTAAAAGCTGACCGAGAAGATTACAATTAATGAAGACCTGACCTCACAATGTTTTACCATTGTTGCAAATACATGCTGGTTACTAAGCACCCAGACTTTCATCTCGCAGGATTATGGTGATGCTGCAACAGTCATAAGTGCAAGGACTTGTAATAAATCACTTTTCTCAGTACCATTATAACTTCAAACTAAATGAATGAGGACCACTTTGTTGGAAGAAATATCCACCTGGTTCAGTTCCAAGTGGGGAGAAAGACACTGGAAACATGGAGGCTGGTTGGAAAAATGGTTTAATGGAGCAAAACCATTAATTCCATGGTCCTGGATTTAAAATATCTGTTTCAAACTCAGAACTAGTTTGGGATGGTCAGAACAGTATTGCAACACCTCTGGAATTGTCAGAATAACCCAGTGTAAACTTGAAATGAATAGAATAGAACAGAATAGAACAGGACAGAACAGGACAGAACAGAACAGAACAGAACAGAACAGAATAGAATAGAATTCTTTATTGGCCAAGTGTGATTGGACACACAAAGAATTTGTCTTGGTGTAAATGCTCTCAGGTACATAAAAGAAAAGATACATTCATCAAGAGTCAAGAATCATCAGGTACAACACTTAATGATAGTCATAGGGTACAATAAGCAATCAAATCATACTAGGAAACAGTCAATATAGATTGTAAGGATACAAACAACATACAGTCACAAATGGGAGGGGATGGGAGATAAGGAGTGATGAGAAGATTAACAGTAATAGTAGTGCAGACTTTGTAATAGTTAAACAGTGCTGAGGGAATTATTTGTTTAGCAGAGTGATGGCTTTTGGGAAAAACTGTTCTTGTGTCTAGTTGTTCTGGTGTATTTGTATTTGGCACATCCTTTTCTTAAGCTATACTTCTGAATGGGCTTTTTTTCTGAATAGGTTTTACCAATAATGCTTTGTAAACTGTTGGATCTATGAAAAGCGAAGTGGGTTGAAGAGTTTTTTTCTTATCTCTCCAGGTGTCCCTCTAGACAAAATGCTAAGCAGATCTGGCTAATGTTTACCTATTAATTATCCTTAGCAGAGCAGATTTATTATGCACATGGGATCCTAATCAACAGTAAGGTGACAAGTTTTAACCAAACTGTGACTAGTCCTTAAATGTGGACTCACACATTATGTCAAGACATGTTTACTGAATAAATCATCATTGGTTCAGTTTATACCTATCACAAAGCCTTTAACTGTGGCTGACAGATTGCAATAGCTGAATCCATACAACATGCTAAGTTAAATCAAGCAAACCACACATTGGTTTGCATTGGGTCAGGCTGCTTAAGCTATTCCCGGAATTTGAATTTTATCTAAAGCCCAAAAAACACCTTTTTTTAAAAAATATTCTCCATTCACAACATCTGTTGGAAAGATGTAAAAACATTCAGCATTCTAATCACAAAGCAGTGTTTTATTTCAAATTGAATTCACTAACAAAACATGTATCAATATAAGGCCATGTATAAAAGCATCTCGGGATGATGGAAAACTAATAAAATTAATAAAACTCGTTAGCATAAGTTCAGTCAGTTCCCAGTCTTTCTTTCTCTCTCTTCTAATTCATTGCCAGAGATTCTGATTAACTGTAAAATATTCTCAGGTTCAGGGTACACAGTCTTCCACTACCCAGGGCTTTAGCAGAGAAAGGTTATTATTAGCATTGAATAGGGACTCTTCTCTCGGGAGAGCTTTGCAGATCAAATGACCAGGGAAAGAAATAGCACAACTTCTCAAATTAGCATAATTAGTAATTATCTCTTAATAGCCCACTTGGCTTTGGAGACTTGGCACTTGAAATTCTGCTTAAAGTTCAGTGAGGAAAAACAAATTTCACGCTGAAAATGCCTCAATAACACAGCTGAGCTGCCGAGGTAATTGGTATAGGTAAATGCATTGCCACCCCCCCCCCTTTTTTTTTTGCTACATTTGTGGGTATGTAAAACTTAAATTTAAATTAAAGCCAGGCCTAAATCTAGCTTGCAGGTTCTACTCTCTAAAAGAGGCTTCTTGTCAGTGTTCCAACTAACAAACTCCAAACCAATAAACTTCGAGACAGGCATTTTCTCAAAGTTCCATTTATTAGACTTGTCATATTGGCACATCTGGGAAAACCCGAATCTGAGAGTTCTGGGTTTTTGCTTCTCAATAGAAATTCAAAGTTCCATCCCCTGCACCCACAAGTCCATCCATGGTCCAATCAAACATTGTGCCAACTGGAGACATTCCACTAGACACTTATCTCCAGTTGCAACATGTCCTTGTCTTCTAAGGAAAATTGTTGTTGAGTCTAATTTTTTATTTTATTTATATATTTATCAAACATGTACAAGATAACAAGTATAGGTATGAACAAAGGAAGTAAATACAGATAAATGGGGACAGTAAGACAGGGATGGCAGGCACGCTGGTGCGCTTATGCACGCTCCCTTTATGGACCTCTTAAGAATGGGGTGAGGTCTACGGTAGACAGTTTGAAGTTGAAGCTGTGAGGGGTTGAGGCTATAACAATGGATTATCCAACTCTCTAAGAGATTCCCCCCTCCCAAATTCCCAGGCACTAAATGTGGCAGCCTCAAAGTTTCTAAGTGAAATATGGCTTCCAAGGCTGACAATTCTGATTTTCTGCCTTGTTCTCAGCCTGCTTGAGAATTTCTTTTGAATTTCTCTTCCCGTGCTGGTTGTGAGCAGACTTTGTTACTGGATAAGGCCAAAGGGATTGTTAAAAGGATGCTTTCCTGCCATTACAGTTTCTCATCTGAAAACAAAACCAGCAGGATAAATATACCCAGTAATATTTTCCCCTGGCAATTATTAAATGAAAACATGCTACAATTCTGCCATGATGATTTTATTTATTTTTTAAAAATCCTTTCTTCCATTTCACTAGACTCAATGAGATATGATAGAAAGACTCAATATAATTTTTTCTGCACACTACTGTTGATGGTACAATAGCAACCCTTTATGTACAGTAAGTGAATTACCTTTATTTCGCTTTCATTGAAAAGGGGGAAAAAGTTTTTATGTCTGTCCTATTTTTTTTATCCTTTTTATTTTTGCAAATCTTTCAAAGGCAAGGAAGAAGAATAGCTGACAAGTTAATAAAAGAAATTGTGAGCTGCAATATATACCTCTTCGGTGTTATTTCAGTATTCCTCCTCATTGTTAAGACTGCAGGCAAAAATCAAAAATCAAGAGAAATTTGGGAGAAACTATAGTATGACATCCAAAATACTCAGCTAATGAATGTCTGAATGCACAACTATTTCCCATCCATCTCTGCCATTGGACACTGTTTCCATTCATGGTCTGGTGCCATGATCTGAGCCTAAAATAGCTGCCATTGTAAGTTACAAAATGTCCTGTTAATATAAATTCAAAAAGGGAGCCATGTTGAGTTTTATCGTGCAATAACTCTTAAATCTTGATTAACATTCATTATGGGATAAGTGAATACAGTGTCAGCCTTCTGGTTTAGCATACTATGCAAAAACAACATATGGGTTGACTCCATGAATTATTCAGGTTTGATTACGAGTAGTCCTCAATTTATGACCACAGCCGGAACCAGAATTTCCATTGGTAAGCAAGGTGGTTGTTGTTGTGAGTTATCCCCAGTTTTGCAAACTTTTTCACCATGATTGTTAAGTGAATCACTGCAGTTGTTAAATGAATCATGTGGTCATTAAGCAAATCTGGCATCTACCATTGACTTTACTTGCTGGAAAAGTTGCAAATGCCAATCACATGATCTCAGGACAGGAAACCATCAAAAATACATGCTGATTACCAATTTTGATCACGTAACCATGAGGATGTTGTGAAGGTTGAAAATGCAAGAATTGGTTGTAAATCACTTTTTTCAGTGCCATTTTAACTTTGGACAGTCACTAAACAAATGGCTGTAAGTCAAACACTGTTCATATTTAGCACTTAGCACTTGGGCTTCTAGCACTAGCACTTAGACTTCACTACCACTTCACAGTGCTTTACAGCCCTCCCTAAGTGTCAGGTTTACAGGGTCAACATATTGGCCCCAACAATTTGGGTCCTCATTTTACTGGTCTCAGAAAGAAGGAAGGCTGAATTAACTTTGAGCCCCATCAGGATCAGTCAGCAGAAATTGCCTGTAATACTGTATTTTATCTACAACTTAATGGAGCTTTTACTTATTTTCTAGAGTCACAAATATTGAATACTCTAAACTAAGGTAACCAGGTATTATCACTTCTGGTGATGTTACTCAGTAATGTCTGCCCAAGAGTTACAGGAAACTGATGAAATCACCATTTGGGATGAGAAAGAAAACTGGAGATGTTATGCTTGGCGGTGTACTGAAGCTGGAAAAGGAGGAGGCATGGATCTTGTAAACTAAATTTAAAATTTAGAATAGAATAGAATGAGATGGAAGGGACCTTGGAGGTCTTCTAGTCCAGCCCCCTGCACAAGCAGAAGAACCTATACCATTTCACATAAGTGACTGTCTAGACTCTCTTAAAAACTTCCAGTGATGGAGATTTCTGGAGGCAAGCTGTTCCACTGATTAATTGACCTCACTATTAGGAAGTTTCTCCCTAATTCCAGGTTGCTTCTTTCTTTGGCTAGTTTCCAACCATTGCTTCTTGTCCTGCCCTCTGGTACTTTGTAGAATAATTTGATCCCGTCTTCTTTGTGGCAGCCCCTCAAATACTGGAATACTTCTAGCATGTCATCCCTAATTCTTCTTTTCTTTAGACTAGCCAAGTTTTTTTTTAAAATTTGTACATTTAGAAAACTCACTGTTTTCTCCAGAATTCCCCAGACTGCAGGGCATGAATGAAATTGGTTTTAATGACACTTGACATCCATTCCCATAGGAAATCATGGGGAATTTCTTCTCGCTATACCCTGTTTCAGAGTAAAGATATTTTGAAATTGAGGTTCTGAGATCTAGCATAGTAGAGGCACGGAAAAGAGACACTTCGCAAAGCATTTTGGCAGAAGTGAAGCATCCCTCCTGCTTTCTCTGGAAAGCTTAGTCTGGTTGCTTAGAAGGTGATTCCTGACTGACTGCAGTCAGAAACATAACTTTGGCTGTAACTACCAGCAAAGCAATTAATATTTATCAGCCTTAAAAGATGACAGCATTGGAGGTTGTACGGGGCAATCACTATAAGGGAAAGCCAAGTGCTCTGCTTCCCCCCCACCCCCATAAATGTATGTCATTCTTGTTTA
This sequence comes from Notechis scutatus, assembly GCF_049901735.1. Taxonomy (NCBI): domain Eukaryota; kingdom Metazoa; phylum Chordata; class Lepidosauria; order Squamata; family Elapidae; genus Notechis; species Notechis scutatus. The sequence continues at coordinate 12,837,488 of NC_142025.1, read as the reverse complement.
CACACACAGACACACACACAAGAAATAGAATCAAAAATTCAAAACAATTTGACAAGTACAGTGGTCTTCAACCTTTGTTCCATGATTGTTTGAATAGCACTATAGCAATAGCAGACTTATATACTGCTTCACAGTGCTTTACAGCCCTCTGTAAGTGGTTTAAAGAGTCAACAATTTGGGTCCTCATTTTACCCACCTCAGAAGGATAGAAGGCTGAGTCAACCTTGAACCTGGTGAGATTTGAACTGCCAAATTGCAGGTAGCCAGCAATCAACAGAAGTAGCTTGCAGTACCGCACTCTAACCACTGCACCACTGTGGCTCATTAAGGTTACAGTGGCTCTGGAAAAAAGTGATTCATGATCAGTCTTCACAGTCTCCCCATGGTGACGTGATCAAAATCTGGATTTTTGGCAAATGGTATATATTTACAAGGATTGTGGTATCCCAGGCTCATGTGATAGCCATTTGCAACTCTTCTCAGCCAGATACCAACAAGCAAAGTCATTGTGTATGGATTTTCTTAAGGACTGCCTGATTCACTTAACAATCACAGGGGTTCTCTTAACAAGATTGTAAAATTGGGGGAAGCTCACTTAACAATCGCCTTGCTTAACAATGAAAATTCTGGTCCCAATTGTCGTCGTGAGTCGAGGACTGCCTCTGTTATAAAACTGATCCATATGATCAAAAGACTTGTAAATGACTTGGCTGGAAAGCTTAAAGCTGGCCAAGGTCCATTAACTCACTTTGAGTGTACAGTCGTGATGCAACACCCAGCAAATCACTGCTATTAGATCAGTTCCAGGTGAGAAATTCGATTAAGCAATCTTTAAAGGCCGTACCTTTTAGCAGCCATTTTTTTCCTTCTGAAACCCTTTTCAAACACCCCTTTGTCAACCCATAAGTTTCTATTTGAATTTCAGGAAGCTCCAAAGGCAGGAGAAAAAGGGATGCAAGTAAGAAAAGAAATGGAAACAGATCAAAAAGATGAAATGATGGGTTGAAAAGTATGGAAATGAGAAGAAGCTGAATTAATGGCAAAGGGGGCAAAACAGCCTACCGAGAGTCAAATGTATATATTAACAAGCAAGAGGAATGGGAAGCCGATAAGAGTACAAACATCGAGCTAATTTCTGCCTTTCCTTTTGGCAGTGGGGAACTCAGAAAATACGTTCTGCTCAACAAAAACCTTATTCATGATAGCAGTGACTTGTTTATTAACTCCCAAGGTTTGAGGCACATCTTACTTTGGCTGGTTGCCAGGAGCTTAACTGCTGTAGGAACAAATAACAGCCATTCTCCATTATCTCTAAATGGACAGGTCACATACAAGGGAACCAAGTTAATAAATTAGCATGGATGTTAAGATATTTTAGAATGGGGAAGGGATCAGAATCTACAGGGAACAAAGTGTGTAAAAGAGAGGAAAAATGTGAAGCTTAACCATACGATGCAAAAGCATACATTAAAATGGTGTTTCTTCACCTTGACAATTTTAAGATGGGTGGTAGACTTCAACTCCCAGACTTCTCCACGCTTTTTATCTTTTTCTGACCTACTGGAATTGTACAAAGGGGCTTGGCTATTGTTGGCCAGCTGGATAACTTTTCCAAAACTGGAAGAAGACACCCAAATTTGATCTGAGGGGCTCTTGACATGTTCCTTGTAATAATATGACCAAGAGTAAAGAATGAATTTATATCTGTCCATCCATCCATCTCTGTCTGTCTGTCTATTTATTTATAACTATTCATCCATCCATCCATCTATCATTTATTGATCTGCCTCACAGAAGGATTCTTGAATTGGCAAGTCAAAATCTTGAACCACTATGCCTAGTGGCTTCAATTATACCTAAAATACTAATATCTGCTATATATAGTGTGCTGAATTTTATTTGCAATGCATTCTCCATTAAGCACATGCTGTATTTATTCCAGAGGCTTGCTGAGAAAAATACCTAGGCCTGAAAAGGGCAAGTAAGTTAAGAAACTAAGATCCTTCTTTCCTGCAGTGAAATCGGACTAATGCTTTTATGGTTCTTCTATACATATGATTCATTTTTGTGGGGTTTTTTACTAATAAAAATCTAGTGGATACTTAAGCATTATAGATGGATGCAATTTTCCAATAGAAGTAACAATAAATAACATTGGCAAGCTATAACTTTTAAACTGTTATATTAACAAAATACCTGCTTTGTTAATTTACACATACCAAATTCATATATTGCAACATTTTAAAGATTGTGTAATAGAAAATGGCCCCATAAATAGCTCAGATTTTATTATGACTTTTTTGTTCCTTGGAAGGTTGACTATGACAGGGAATTTTATGTTTTTTGCCTGGTTTATGCTGGTTATCATATATTTTAATGGCAAGTATTTTGTTAATTCTGCTTGGTTAATTTTTAAAGGATTTCTACATCACCTGTTTCCTCGGGTTCCCCCTTACCCTACCAGGTGTCTAACTTTCAGAATTCTCCAGCTAATTTTGTTAAGGTATGATGAGCTGAATTATAGGTAGTCCTTTACTTACATACTCAACCATAATTGAGTGTGGAATTTCTGTCATACGTTGTGAGGATTGTTAAGTGCATCATTATGTGACCAATCCGATTTTATGATTTTTTTTGTGCTGGCCAGTAAAAGAAACACCATAGTTGTTCAATGAATCCACATTTGTTATGTGAATGCCTTGATCACTGAGCAAACACATTGTATGCAGTGGGTGCTTTTTTTTGCCAGAAACCAGCAGTAAATATCAGTTTTTGGCAACAACAACAAAAGTTGTACAATGAAGTTATGTTTCTGCAGGATGCGGCAAATAAATGCAAATCTGTTGCAAGGACGCAAAATGTGATTGCTTGATTCTTAGGTATGTATGTGCGCATGTCCAATATAACTTCAAAATAGTTGTAAGTATGGGACCTGTCATAACTTCAGATACTGGCTAAGTGACCAGTCGTAAGTCAAGGATTGGCAGTATTTCCCACCACTCCATTAGTCTTCCTTTTAGTCCTCCTTTAATACTTCCAAGGAAAGCACAAAATAGAAATTCCCCATTGTGTTTATTTCTAACATAAGAAGGAGGGGATCCAGAAAACTACTCCAGAAATTGGCACTTTAATCATTTGTACTGGAATAGTTTCCTGTTTATTTCTTTAAAAAACTATTTTTAAAATTTAAAAATTGAATTTCTTAAAAATTAAAACAGTGCTGTCAGGATAGAACTCATATTGAGGGAGATAACCAGTAGTGGGATTCAAAAAAATGTTACTACTGGTTCTGTGGGCGTGGCTTGGTGGGCGTGGTGTGGCTTGGTGGCCATGGCTTGGTCGGCATGGCAGGGGAAGGATACTGCAAAATCTCCATTCCCTCCTCACCCCACTAACCTGCTTTCCAGCTCCGTTCTCCTGTGCAGGGCAACAAAAGAAGACCCAGCTGATCAGCTGGGACTCAGAAGGCAGAGAATAGGTGGGGGCGGGGCCAGTCAGAGGTGGCATTTTCTGGTTCTCTGAGCTACTCAAAATTTCCGCTACCAGTTCTCCAGAACTGGTCAGAATCTGCTGAATACCATCTCTGGAGATAACCAGAGTGCAAAGGACCCTGTAGATTCCAAGTTGGGGATTCAGGTGTTGCAGTAAGAAGAAAACAGCTACAAGAATTTACAAAATATCTCTTATTTGGAAACCTAGCTTAAGTGGCTTAGCCTTGGCTGTCACTACTGCAAATAATTTTCCCAGTCTCCATATCTTTTTTCATAATCACAGACATTCTACCTTGCCTGCTGAGCCAAGGACACCTACCAAGCAATTTAAGGTATTAGCAAGTAAGAGGGGCCTTGTAATTAAGGGATAAATAGGACAAGTGTCCTATTTTGTCAGGTAGTAATCTAGTCGGTGAATGCATTAAGCAATGAGGCATGCTGTGTTTAATTCTCCCTGTGCAACTGTCAACATTTAGTGCAAGCCTTGTGAGATACAAACCTACAAGTATATGACTGAATTGGAGTCCATTAACCCAGTGTTAGCAATAGATATTTTGCATTTTGCTCTGTTTTCATACGGGGGTAAATTAGCGTTAGTGGGCATGTAGGGCAGTTAATAAGTGCTTTCAATGGGTCCTGAATTCGCAAAATAGTTTTGGAATGAATGAAGTGCAAAGTGTAATCAGTTATTCTTTGGCCATGCCTCTTTCGTTGTCTGAAATGGTCCTTACTGTAGGAAGCATTTCTCTATGATGGAATTGATCCAGGTCAAAATTTAAGATACAGGACAAGGCTCTGGTTCCCAAAGATTCTGTTTCCCAATGTGGCAGAATCCTTTGTGTAACAAGAGACACTAACAACATGGGATCCAACATTGCTGACTGAGCAGAGTGTGAATTTCCAGGAATTTTCTGTTGAACCTCCCACAGCCTTGTTAACTGCAGCTTTTTCTGCAGAAGGCAAACAGTATTTAAATGTATTCCTGTTTCAAACAAATTGGCTGCTTGTCTGCTCGGCTGGTGCTAACAACTGCACAGCCAAAGATGTGTTCAGAGAAGGATTATTTTAAACATTTCCTAGCACCTCTTCTCAGCCATTTTACTCAACTGATTAACTGTGCGCGGTGTCTATTATTGATTACTTAGGACATTTACTGTATATCTTGTTAGTCTTCTCTTAGTTAATCGCATGTACATTAAATAAGATGTACAAGGAATAAAAAAATTGAATTACTAAAATACCACAGTTATTTATTGGATAGACTAAATAGCTAGCCCTCGCTTAATAACCAGTTGCTTAGCAACTAGCATGACAGATGCCCTCAAAAGATACTTATCACCCAGTTCCAGAATTCCGACAGCTGCAGACTCTTGCCACCACAGTCCAGTTCATGCATTTTGGATGTTTGGCAATCAGATGGCATTTATGGCCCTTTGCAGTGTCCTGTAGTTACACAACCAAAATTTTGGGTAGTTTTTGCTGTTTTCTGGAGTTTATTTCTGGTTTCCACAAAAAGGTCTATTGGGTGTAATGGATTCATTTAAAAACTGCAGTACTGACCTAACAATCATGGTATTTCCTTAATGATCACAGTGTTCACTTAATGACTACTACAAGAAAGCAATAGCAATAGCACTTAGACTTATATGCCACTTTACAATGCTTTACAGCCTTCTCTGAGTGGTTTACAGAGTCAGCACATTACCCCCAACAATCTGGGTCCCCATTTTGCCCTCTTTGGAAGGATGAAAGGCTGAGTCAACCTTGAGCCTGGTGAGATTTGAACTGCAAAATTGCAGGTAGCCAGCAGGCAGCAGAAGTAGCCTGCAATACTGCACTCTAACCACTGCACCACCGTGGCTCATGAACTGTTGTAAAATCAGATGTGGTCACATGACAACCTACTTAATGACCACCATGACTTATGATTGTATGTCCAGGCTCTATTATAAGCTGTAAATCAAGGATTACATGTAGTAATAACTGTATTTTTCTAAAGGTACATACAGGTGATGCACAACTTATGGCCACAATTGAGCGTAAAATTTCAATTGCTAAGACAGTTGTGAAGTGAGTTGCACCCCACTTTTTTGCCCCAGTTGTTAAGCGAATCACTGCAGCTGTTAATGAATTGTGTGTTTGTTAAGTGAATCTGGCCTCCCCCACTGACTTTGCCATTGGAAGACATCTGGGATCACAACAAATAGTGACCACATGCCAGTTGCCAAGCATCTGAATTTTGATCACGTGACCATGGGGATGTGGCAATCGAGGGGAGTTATTATTTATTATTTTTATTTTTATGTTGTGTTTTTATGTACTTGTAAACCACCTTGAGTCACCACGTGCAAATAGGCAATAATATAATTTTTAAAAATAAATACATAAAATTATTCTAATTGTGCAATTTGGTCATAAGTTGATTTTTTCAGTGCTGTTGTAACTTCAAACATCACTAAACAAATGATTATAAATTGAGAACTAATTGTTGTGGTTAGCCGGCAGCAGGTGCAGATGGCTGAAGAGAGTGAGGACTCTGATGGGGCCAGGACCATCAGGGAGTGGACTGCTGTCTTCAGAGATTGTGGGGGCTTGCAGCAGTGATGAGGAGGTTCCCGAGGAGCCTGTGCCAAGTGCATGTGCAGAAAGGATTGCTCGGAGGAAAGAACAATTACAACAGCACAGGCGACTCAGGAGTAAGGCTGCAAGGTAATGCCCCCTCCCTCAAGAGGATAAAAACCAGGTTTGGAAAAGCGTCCTTTGCAGACAGCAAAGAAGCTCTGTAGCTCAGCTGGTGGACATCTTACTTCGTGTTTGAAGAATCTTGTAAATTAGTTCTTATCAAGACTGTGAGTGAAACCTCTTCCTCCAAAAAATCAGGGTCTTTACCTTCTGCCCTGATGATCCACCAATGGAGTAAATAGTAAAAGGCTGCGCGCTGGCTTTCTATCAGCTCCTCCGGGAGGTCGTTGAAACTGGTTCAATAAAACACTTCACTCACAGTCTTGATGTAGCAATGTGTGTTTATTTTGGCCTCCTCCAACAGCAGCAACAAACGGAAAGTCCGAGTAAAGCCAGTGCTGAGAGCGTCTGCTTCTCAGCGCTGTTTATATTTCCTGTTCACCCCCCCTTCATTAATTAGCTAACATCCGCCCTTAACAAAACACCCAACATCCATCTACAGCAATCTCGCGTGCTACCACCCAATCCCCCCAATAACACCTTCCCCCTCCCCAAGTGTCGACCTTCCACCCCGATCCATTTGATATCCCTTATGTGGAATGCTGACCAGCCGAAATGACATCCCGAGGTATTTCCCAGCTGGTAAGAGTGGGAGATGTTTTGCTTAGAGCTGTGCAAAACACCGAACAACTGATAAGGCAGTTTCCCAGCCGATCGCACCAAAGTGGGGAGGGCCGGTTACGCCTGGCTTCATCGGCTGTCATCGACATCAATTCGGGACCTCCCAGGTAGATAGCCCTCCCCCAACCACAGCGACATGTTGGGCTTCATTTCGTCAACAGCATTGTTGAAGCCTGACGTTATGTTAGTAATATAAACTTAGCAACGTATGATAAATAGAAGGTTATTCTATGTTGTGGCATGTATGGCAAAGACAATGCCAGGAAAGTCACACTGTATCCAATACTTTAATATTTACTTAATAAAAATTTGGGAAAAAAACAATTTTGTATAACTGGACCAGACATTACTTTCACCTACACAGTATATTAAATCACGTTTTCTCAGCCAAATGTCCACCAGCTGTATGGATTTACAGCTCCCTCTCTCTGGCCCCAAAATGGTTTTGGCCATATTGGATAGGCATATTAGACGGACTAAGGTTGTGTGAACAGAAACTAGTTTTATCCTGAAAGTATAGTGTAACTGTAATCATACCAAAATTCCATTTAAAAGGCTTCTGCACCAAATCCTACAGCAAGTTATTCAAGAATGTTGATACACTTGCTACAAGTGTTTGTAAGTCTTAACAGATAAATCAGACAGGAAGTACAGCCACATAAACTAATTCTACTTTATTGTAAAGCTATGTTAACACATTCTCGTAAATATAAATGTTAGAGTCTTTGGATGTCACATTTAATTAAGTACTAAACAATTTCCCAGTCAAAGAAATACCAATTCAGACAAATAAACAGTAAACAAGGAACCTCCGTTTTTTTTCTGCCCCATTTACAACTTTTCTTGCCACAGTTGTTAAGTGAATCAATGCAGTTGTTAATTTAGTCA